>NW_022589712.1:63017228-63230568 GCF_004348235.1 Phoca vitulina | reverse complement strand
GAAGAAGATAGCAGAAAGGGAAAAATGAAGGGGGGGAAATCGGAGGGAGAGACCAACCATGAGAGACTGTGGACTCAGAAACAAACTGAGGGTTCTAGAGGGGAGGGGGTGGGGGGATGGGTTACCCTGGTGATGGGTATTAAAGAGGGCACGTACTGACTGGAGCACTGGGTGTTATACGCAATGAATCATGGAACAGTACATCAAAAACTAATGATGTAATGTATGGGGATTAACATAACATAATAAAATTTTTAAAAAAGCAGCTGACCCTTGTATTCATCTAGGGTGGGGTTGTAGTGTAGCTGGTTCATAAAACGATGAATCAAATGATGATCTGGGGGGAAGAACTGCAGGGTTATTAGGGTGAGTTGGCTCTGTGGCTAAAGTAAAGTGGAGCAATTTCTTTAATAAATGGGGACTTTTTTCCCTGATTTATTGAGGTACTTTGACACTACCTTTTGACTTTTTCTTTACCTTAGCTAACAACCATGTCAGGGTTATGTTCTCTATCTAAGGTGAACTAAAGGATGCCAAGTAAGATACTTGTAATTGGCAAGATCAGGAGCTTCTTTTTTAAGATATCACCAATGGGATAATTTCTAGTGAAGACTAAGATGAAACCATACTGCTGTGTTGTTGATACAGAATAACAATGAATGGAACAAAAATTTCTAGTGTTTCCAGTATAAAAGACAGTAAGAAGAGAAAAATAAGTGGGCTAGAAAATAAAAATATGGATCCACCTACCCAAGTGGTATAGGAAGGCAGAGAAGGAAGTAAGGATTTCTACACAGTTGTAATAGGTGATATCTGATATAAATTAACATTGAATGTTCAGGGGCTCCTGGGTGGCACAGTCAGTTAAGCACCTGCCTTCAGCTCAGGTCATGATCCTAGGGTCCTGGGATCGAGCCCCACGTCGGGCTCCTGGCTCAGCAGTGAGCCTGCTTTTCCCTCTTCCTCTGCCTCTCCCCTTGCTCGTGCTCTCTCTCTCTCTCTGTATCTCTGTGTCTCAAATGAATAAATAAAATCTTTAAAAAAAAATTGAATGTTTGCTATTGCCTTAAATAAATTACCACAGAAAATCTCAGAGGCAAAATAAGCCATACAGAAGTTAAGATAATAGTAATAATAATAATAAGCAACAATGATGATGATAAATAATTTGCCCAAGGTCACAAAACCAAGGAGAAAAACTAGACTTTGAATTTAGACCATCTAATCTAGTATTTTATGTTCTGGGCTTAAAGTCTATACCCTGTTTGTGGCAGAACTGATTAACAGAGCAAGCAGTCTCAGGTGATTTTTACTCCAAGTTATAGTGGTCAGTTCCTGGAGCATCACCACCATGCAGATAATTAGTAATATGTGCCGAATATCTTATCTATTTTTAGTCTAGCAAGCAGCAGAACTTGTTTGGAAAGAGTCTGAAAAGAACTAGATTTTAAGTGGCCTTCTTTCTGTGGTTAGTTTCTGTAGGTACAGCTTTCTTTGTATTCTTTACTGTTTTAGGACTTTTCTCTCTCTCTTTACATTTGATATAGCACTTTCTCTCTGAAGAAATCAAACCAAAAAATTTTAGAAACTTGAAATTAATAACTGGCACTGATTCTCAAAATACCCATTAAATTGTTTAAAATCTTGGCATTTATATTTTCTGTGGAGCTATGATATCCCATTGGGAAAACAGGAACCTATCAAGATCTGTCTCTTAAGGGAAATATTACAATAGAATAAATAATGTCTCTCTGCATAAACCACACAAGAAGGAATTTATTTCAATAGTGGATAAAAATTTAAACCCATTCACTTTTGTTTTTCTATTACATGAGGAATAGATACTAAATAATTTAAGGAACATACTTACCAAAATAACAAATAGAACCTGAATACCTTGCAAAGAACTTATGATGTATTTATTAGTTTTCAAGTTATTTTCCCTAGGCAATTTTGCAGCAGATGCTATAGAAGGAAGTCAGTTAAACACAAGCCTGTCCCCAATGATCTAAAAATCACATGGAGACCTTTTGAAGAAAAATCGGTGCCCACTCACCCTCCCCTCCCATTGTGACTTAATTGGTATGGGCATCATTTTATTTTTATTGTAGCTACAGGTGATTCTGTTGAGTAGCCACTACTGAAAACCACGGTATTGGTTTGTTAGGGCTGCTATAACAAAGTAGCATAGAAGGGTATCTTAAACAAAAATTTATTTTCTCGTTTCTTATGCTTAGAAGTCTGAGATCAAGGTGTCGTCAGGGTTAGTTTCTTCCCCCTGACTTATAGATGACTAACTTCACCCTGTGCCTTCACATGGTCTTCCTTCTATGTGTTTGTGTCCTAGTCCCTTTTCATAAGAAGACCAGGCATCCTGGATCCGGGTCTACCCTAATGACCTTGTCTTACCTCTTTAAAGTCTGTGTCTCCAGATACAGTTCTATTCTGAGGTACTGGGGATTAGAACTTTAATACATAAATTTTGCAGGAACACAATTCAGCCCATAACAACAATAACAACACTAATCAGTTAGAAATGGATAATATTCAACTAAAACTCTTTAAACTACAGATTCTTTCTATTAATTAATCTTGAGTGTAATGTTGTTATTTATATTAGGGGAAAATTACTATGGAATGCCTGTGCCATGGTATTTTTAAATCCTTTATGATAAGTTCAACCAGAGGAATTTATACTGAACAAGAATGTAGTTAGGAAATTATAGTACTGAAATACCTTTTTTTAACATGTAACTGACAATTTTCGATCTCTAAAGCAACCTTTTCCACAACTCTAGGACTACGAAGTCAAAGCTTCAGATAAAGCACTGTAAAGATAGTAATTTGAATAGCAAACAACAACAAAACACAATGACTCATGAAAAGGCCTTTCATGCACAGAAACCAAATGATTCATAGATGAGGACTAAAGAGTCATCCAGAGTCAAGAAACACTGAGCGGCTACTAACGCAGTACAGGTTATCAGTCACAGAGCAAAACTAGGAAATGCGCCAGGGGCATTTATTAACATTGACTTCACATGTTAATCAACTGGGGCTATTTTTTAAATTCCATTTTCTGGATAATTAAAAAGAATCAAATAGAAATGATATTCAGGCATAAGTATTTTTGAGGTAATTGCTTGTGCAGCCAAGTCTGAGACCACTAACTTGAAGTCCTAATAGTAAGCACCCGAGCATAGGCCCAATGAAGTTTTTGATGGTTTTCAACACTGTTAGCTGCCTGTGTTGCTCAGAAGGTCCCTCTGAGATAATTTGTCACAACCAACTTTCCTAAAGATAAATAAGTATAGTCAAGTGGATGAATATTTGAAAATAAATCCACATCTAAATCTACCATTTCAGGTATAAATTTATGTAGGCCAAGTGTTGCATAAAAATCACACACACTGTTTATTGTTAACAAATTCTAAGTGAAAAGCAATCCCTTCCTATCAATATCCAAATCCCCAGAGGAAGCATGTATTTAAAAAATATACTTGAGTTTATTCCCATTTTTTTTTCCCAATTTTCTAGCTAGTAACAAAGTACAACTTTCTCTGTGACAGCTTTGAGACAATGCCAGAGATCCTGAGTATGTCCATTAGAAAAATATTGACCTTATATACCTATAGGTTTTATTATTCTAAGAAAATGAACAATATAACATTAAGAATTAAAACAAAGTAAGCAATTGCTATTATTTCTATATATATATTCTATCTTGAGTAACTTTTAATGTGTTTTGAAAAATCAAATTTTGGAGATATAATTTCCACCAATAAAAGTTCCCATTTTAAGTGCAGAGTTCATTGGGTTTTGACAAATATAAGCACCAACAAAATCAAAGTATAGTTCCATCACTGCAAAAAGGTCCCTTGGTACCCTGTTCCAGTCAATCGCTCAAAATGTCCTCCCAAATACTGATTGGATTTCTGACTATATAAATTAGTTTTGCATTTTCTAGTATTTTGTATAAATGGAATTATTACAGTAGAATCTATTCTTTGTTCCTTGCTTCTTTCATCCAACATAGTTTTGTTTTTTCAATGTATTCATTCATATTGCATCAGCAGTTTGTTCTTTTAATTATATAAGCATACCGAATATTCATGTATTTATCCATTAAACTGCTGATGGGCATTTAAATTGTTTCTAGTTTGCAGCTATTATAAATAAACCTGAGGTGACCATCCTAGTAGAATTCTCCTTTGGACATATATTTTCATTTTTCTTTAAATAAGAGTGGAATGGATGGATAGTTTATTAGTTTGCTAGGGCTGTTGTAACAAAGTACCGCTAACTGGGTGGCTTAAACAACAAAATGTATTGTCTCACAGTTTTGGAGTCTAGAAGCCTTAGATCAAGGTGTCAGCAGAGTTGGTTCCTTCTGAAGGCTATGAGTGGGAATCTGTTCTACGTTTCTCTCCTAGCTTCCAGTAGATTGCTGGCAATCTTTGGTTGTGGAAGCATCACCCTGGTATCTATCTACCTTTATCTTCACATTGCATTCTCCCTACGTGTGTGTGTCTGTGTCCAAAGTTCCCCTTTTTATAAGGATACCAGTCATATTGGACTAACCCCACCACCCCAGCCCAGTGTGATCCCATCCTCACATAACTAATTACATTTGCAATAACTGTATTACCAACTAAAGTTATATCCAGGTACTAGGGATTAAGACTAACATATGAATTGGGGGGGGGATACCATTCAACATAAACAGGTGGTATAATGAGCATAACTTTATGAGAAATTGGCAAACTGTTTTCCAAACTAACAGTACATGAGAACTCCTGCTATTTCAAATCCTTGCAAACACTTGATATAATTAGACTTCGATTTTAGTAATTCTAATCAATGGGCAGGGGTATATTATTGTTGTCTTAATTTGCATTTCTTTGATAACTAGTATATTTGAGCATCTTTTCATGGGCTATGGGGACATTTGTATAACTCCTTTACAGATTTAAAATTTGGTTCCTCCTTGTTATTTAATTATAAGGGTTTTTTGTTTTGTTTTGTTATGTTTTTGGTTTTGTTTTGTTTTGTTTACTGGATAAATGTCCTTTAAATGATTAGTCATGATTGAGAGAGCGAGTATGAGATAGAGAGAGAGAGTATTTTCTCCCAGTCTGGCTTGACTTTCATTTCCTTAATGATGTATTTGGAAGAACAAAAAAAGTCTTTTATGAAATCCAAATTAACAAATTTTCCTTTCACAGCAAGTGCTTGTTTGTGTTTTATCCAGGAATTGACTACTGTAAGTTCATAAATTTTCTTCTACGTTTCCTTCTAAAATTTTTATAACTTAAGTTTTTTTTATGTTTAGCTCTATGAGCTATTTCAAGATAAAGTTTGTATATGGTGTCAAGTGTCAAGTAAAGATCAATGTTTATTTTCTCCCATATTTGATTACTAGTTGTTTCAACATCCTTTTGGGAAAAAAAAAGTCATTTCCACTTTTAAGTATTTGTTGAAAATTGATTCACTTTCTAATGTTCTATTTCTGAATTTTTTATTCCTTTCCATTGGTATATATTTACATTTATAGTATACCACAACACCTTGATTATTGTAGCTTTAAAATAATACTTTTATCAAGAAGTATAGCCTTCCAAGTATGTTCTTTTTCACAATTTTTTGGTTATCTTTGATCCTTTACAATTCCATATAATTTTTATAATCAGCTTATCAATTTGTACAAAAGGAGCCTGTTGGATTTAGATTGAGAATTAATTGAATCTGTGGGTCATTTTTGGAGAAATTGGCTTCTTAAAACTATTGAGTCTTCTAATCCATGAACATGGAGTTCTTTCTCCATTTGTTTAGGTCTTCTTTAATTTCACTCAACAATGTTTTGCAGTTTTCAGTGTATAAGTCTCACACATATTTTGCAATTATACCCCTAATGATCTTATATTTTTGGTACTACTTTTTTAAATATTAGTTTTCCAAAAGTTAAAATCCAATAGAAAACAATTACATTGTTATTAACAGGAACTGCAAAAGGTCTGAGATTTTACCCTGCTTGCAAGCTAACCAATTACCCTGATACATTTTCATAGATACTGGCAGAAGATATGAAGCTCCTATCTCAGAGACAAAATATTGTTTATTTATTGCAATAGCAATGGCCAGAAAAACATCATTTTACTGGTTTTCTGAGCCCCCAGTTCTCACCTGTCCATCTTTCCCCCAGAGGTAGATATTATTTTTATCACCCTGGAATATAAGAAAACCTGCTCCAGGGAGAGAAACTTTTATCAAGGCTACCTGTTTTACAAATATACTTGAAAAGACATTTTAGATTATTTACTAATGCTTTTGAAGATATGCAGAAATATTTGACCCATGGAGAATTATCCATAAGAGTTATACCCATGCAAATATTTTCCAATGTAGAGCAAGATACTTTGCTGCCAGTATGTATCCCTCATTATGGACCATTTTTAGAACTACTGTTCTATGCAATGATGATGATGGTTTACAGCATCAAGCGCAATCAGAATCTTCTCTTTCATTCTACCAATTTCTCAAAATCACGTGATACCTAATCTTGCATTATTTGAAATATGACTTCTTTTGAAATATGACTTTTTTATACAGCTTTTAAAAATGCATTTTAGCCAAAAACTTCTGTTTGCTTTTGGTGTTTTCTTGAAAGACACATGTGCCTTTATATGGAGTGATGGACAGAAAGTCCATCTGTTGACAGATACAGGTAAGTGATATAATGTTTCCCTAGTGTCCATACCAAGATGGAGGCACTGGATTTTTATAACTCTGAAACTTTCCTATGATACCATACAACTAATACCACTGATTTAAAATTGGTCAGGCATGAGAAGCTATAGTCACTCTCAGCCCCTTTTTACTGTTCTAGGGTCTCTGATATGAGCCTGGCAATTTATCAGGGGTGTGACTTGTTAAAAAATTATATTCAACTAACATTTTTAGATAAATTGTAAGAGAAATTAACAGATTTATATCATGCCTAAAATTTCTTTATGCTGCCCTCACACTTCATTGATACTCTGGATATTAAGATTTATTTATTTATTTGGGGGGGGAGGAGCAGAGGGAGAGGGTGAGAATCCTAAAGCAGACTCCCCACTGAGCATAGAGCCTGACAAGGGCTCTAACCCAGGACCCTGAGATCATTACCTGAGCCAAAATCAAGAGTCTGATGCTCAACTGACTGAGCCACGAGGAGCCCTGATACTCTGGATATTAATAGAATTTTCTGTTCTCTCTTTTGGTTCTTCACTAATTAATTGGGATTGTCTTTTATATTGTCTTTTGTATTTTTCTTCACATGTTCCATCTTGTTCATCTCCTGGAATGTTTCTTGGACTTCATCTTTGACCTTCTCTTTTATTCTTTTTTTAAAAATTTGGCAGCCATATTTTCAATTTCTAAGAATTCCTTCATGTTCTTTTGTTTTTAATTATTGAGTTTCATTTTAGTATTTTGGTTTTGTGGATGCAACTTCCTCTTGTTTCTACCTGACGCAGAGTATTAAGTTGAAGAGAAAGTTAAGACCATAAGGATTTTCTCTCCATGTTCCAAATATGAAGAAGGCTTTTTCAGGATAAAATCAGGTGTTTTCCCTGTTTACACAGTGGGAGAACTTGAATTGCATTCCATGGAGACTCATGGTATTTATGGATAACATGGAAATTTTCCTGGATTCTTAACAGAAAAAGTTGCTGATGACGCTAGCTAGAAAGCCAAATAATTCCTTTCTAGGGGGCGCCTGGGTGGCTCAGTTGCTTAAGCGACTGCCTTCGGCTCAGGTCATGATCCTGGAGTCCCTGGATCGAGTCCCGCATCGGGCTCCCTGCTCGGCAGGGAGTCTGCTTTGCCTTCTGACCTTATCCCCTCTCATGTGTTCTCTCTCATTCTCTCTCTCTCAAATAAATAAATAAAATCTTTAAAAAAAAAAATTTCTTTCTAGGAACAAAGTGACTTTGTAGCTACTTGCTGTAGGGCAAGCAGCTTAGGCTAGAAATCAAAAAGTAGTCATTTATGGTGTCCCTGTCAAAAATATATAACTTGAATATAATCTTGTGGAAATATCAGGCAAACCCAAACAGATTGCATGAAATAAATACTCTGTACTTTTCAAATATCAGTGTCAGAAAAGAAGTACCAAAGAGTTGTTTCATATTAAAGGAGATTAAAAGACATGGCAAGTAAGTATGATCCATGATCCTGAACCAGAATTCTTTTGTTGTTGTTATAAAGGACATTGATAGGACATCTGATGAAATTTTAATGAAGTTACGACATTAAGTAATGGTAGTATATCAATCTTTACTTATTTTGATAATTTTAACCCCCCTTTTAAAAAAATTTATTTATTTATTTGAGAGAGAGAGAGAAAGCATGAGCAGGGGGGAGCAGCAGAGGGAGAGGGAGAAGCAAGCTCCCTGCTGAGCAGGGAGCCTCACATGGGGCTGGATCCCAGGACCCTGAGATCATGACCTGAGCTGAAGGTAGATGCTTAACCAACTGAGCCACCCAGGCACCCAAGAATCCCCTTTGATTTTGGGAAATGCACATGGAAATAATTTGAGTAAATGTGAATAATGTAACTTACTGTAAAATAGTACAGAAAAGTAATTATATTCCTCCCCCCATATACACAAGAAGAAATGATAAATATTATAAAATATGGACATTTGGGGAATGTGAGTTTAAGTGTATGCAAATTTTTGTATATTTTTTTGCAACCTTTCTGTAAATGTGAAATTATTTCAAAACAAAAAGTCAAAAGGGAACGGATTCAATAACTGGTATCAGAAATATCTACAATGACTGCAAGAACCAAAACAGCAGAGGGGACCTCAGGACTTGACTGAGCCAAAAGAGAACAGACCACAAATTTACCAGGTACCACTTCAGAGGGCAATGGGTGAATGACACGGGACTAAGCGGATTAGGGCCACCATCACTTCAGTGCAAGAAAGACCCAGAATGAGCAAAAGACACCAGGAGTTAGTAAATGCAAACCTCCTGATGCCCTGTAAAATCCTCATTTACCATCTTGGAGACTAGAAACAAGAAGGGGTGAAATTGGAACGGACCTAGCATGAACTTGAAGGTGATGGTTTTAAACGAAAAAGAGGCTATTAATAGGGCGCCTGGGTGGCTCAGTTGGTTAAGCGACTGCCTTTGGCTCAGGTCATGATCCTGGAGTCCCTGGATCGAGTCCCACATCGGGCTCCCTGCTCGGCAGGGAGTCTGCTTCTCCCTCTGACCCTCCCCCCTCTCATGTGCTGTCTCTCTCATTCTCTCTCTCTCAAATAAATAAATAAAATCTTTAAAAAAAAAAAAAAAGAGGCTATTAATATGATAAAAATTTTTTAAATTAAAAAAAATGATAGGGCGCCTGGGTGGCTCAGATGGTTAAGCGTCTGCCTTCGGCTCAGGTCATGATCCCAGGGTCCTGGAATTGAGTCCCACATCAGGCTCCCTGCTCAGTGGGGAGCCTGCTTCTCCCTCTGCCTCTCTCTCTGTCTCTGATGAATAAATAAAATCTTTAAAAAAAAAAAAAAGATAAAATCTAAGTTTTGATTACTCAACAAAGCTTTTCCCTTCTCAATGAGTGGGAAATATTTGAAGAATATTATCTCAGTTATAGAAAATAAGAAGTCACAATTTCTGTGCACATGAAAGTATAGTTTAAAATGTGCTATCCCACTAAACAAATTTGATCTTTTAAAACATTTTCTTCTGTTGTCTGAGTTATAATTTCATCTAGGGTCAATTTCTTTGTTGGTTTACTTGGACTTCCCAATTCATGCTACTCGTGTTCTTCAAATGTCTGGTACTTTTGGTTGATCATTTATACAAATTCATAGCTTTGTTCTATTATATATCTGATGTGGGTCTTAAGTGATATTATGCAAATTGTCTGGTGGTTGTATTGTGAGCTTTATGAACATGAATGGGCCATTTTGAGAGACAGATTTTGCTTTGGAATGAGTGATCAAGTAGCTGGCCATCAAAGTACAAAATCTTATAAATGCTTAAATAAGAGAGAGAATTACTCTGGGCATCAACACAGACACCAAAACCCTTAACCTTCCCCATCTGAGTATAACAAATTCTTTAAAGAAAGCACATCCTTTGTTTGAATGTTTTTTGTTTGTTTGTTTTCATGAAGGTAACATCAGGCTGCTTTCTGTTTTATATTCTGGTGTAAAAGAGAGAATGACAATTTAATTTATAGATTCAGTTAATCCCTCTTTCCATTCCCACTTTTTAAGCCGACTCTGCATATCACCTGACAACATTGAGTTGGGGCTACCTCCCTTTTCCAGCTGTAACACTAACTTTGAAATGAAGATTTTTTTCACTGTGTTTTTCCCTCCTATTAACATTTTTTTATTTGTTTCTATTCTCCAGAAATGTATTAAAAGCTCTCATGCACTGATAGTATCTTCTGTTACTTTTATATTTTATTCTCTTACTATCCTTTTAATGGTATGAAAACTTGATCCAGAATTGGGCAAAACTTTTTAAATATATGCTCATGTTAACATTATCACATTTTGTAAGACATTTTAAAATTAATTTCAAATAAAGTTAACCTTTTTCCCTTAATTTTAAAGTGTCTACCTTCAAATATCCCCCATACCTCTAACTCCACTGGAAATAGTATAGGGAAGGAAAAAAATAAGTTTCCTTTACCCTTTCAAGTTCTTGGCTGACATCCTGTAATAAAACAGATTAACAAGAGAAAAACAAACAGAAGTTTATTAATATGTATACTTCCTGTACACATGGAGATACCCAAGGAAACTAACTCCCCAAGCCTCCAATTTAAACCATCTTCAGCTAAAGATAAAAGAAAGATATTAGTGTGGGGACAGGGAGGCCAATTATGGGAGGTTACCAGGAAAAGCTTGGTAAACAAGGGTCAGGTTTGTTATTCAGATTTAAATTGTGTCTTCTCCACTGATAGGAATTTCTGGTGATTTAATTATCTTAGTCTTCCTGGTACAGAGAATCAGACACCCTCACAAATGGAGATTTCCTTTATGAATGTAAATTTCCCTTACAAACGTGTAACTACTGTTTTTTTTTTTTTTTCAGAGCTTCTCCTGTGTCTGCAAAAATAATCAGCTCAAAATAATCCTAATGACAAAGAAACATATTGAGGGTGGGGGAGCATAATCTGCTTCCCTTCAGTAGAATCACCATACATAAGTCTAGGTTTGCCAGGAAAAGTCCCAGTTTATGCCTGCTGTCCCAGTTTAGTTGCAAATTGTGCTCCCATTCACTATAAAAACTTCTTATTTAGAATGAAAAAATTGTATGGTCACTTCACTATAAGGAACTTACAATACTTTCCTTAGTTTCCAAATTTCTCAACAATTTTATATAACTCCTGTTGATTTCATTCATTCTGAATAAGGTGAGGCATAAATAACATCCTTTCCATTTTTAGATAGTCTTTACATCTTTATGGTCCTTCTTGACCACATACATGTGTTATGGCCTCTACTACATATCAGACAATGTTTTAAGTATTTGTAATACAAAGATGAATAGACCTTATTTTCTAGTATATTTCAAAGGAGATATAAGTGTAAAAAAAATACAGTGAGACTAGTTCTTCAGTACTGAAGGGGAAAAAAATGCATATTTCCTTGTGGAAATTGAAAGGCGGAGAGTCTAACTTCCCTTGTCAGGTAAGGTGACTGGCCCAGAATGACATGTCAGTCACAGTCTGAATCTTTATGTTTCAACAGATAAGAATGCAAAGAGAAGGTAAATCATTAAAGAAAGAACATTTATTTATATTATTTAAGCAGGAAATATTTATTAAATGAATTTATGTGACTAGCCCAGCTCTAGGCCCCATTTTGTGCAGTGAACAAAACACTTAGAAACTTCTGCTCTCATAGAATTCACATTCTACAAGAAAAGACAATAAAAGAGATTAATAAGTAAGATATATTGTATGTTAGCTAGTTATAAGTGCCAAGGAGAAAGATAAGTCATAGAAGGATAAGAATAGTGTCTATGTTTAAGACAAGTTGTAATTTTGGATGAGGTGCTAAGGAAGTACTCACTAAGAGGTAACATTTGAATGAAGACTTGAAGGAGATAAGTGAGTCAGGTAAATATCTTAGGAGAGAGCATTTTAGTTAGAGAGAAGAGTAGGTACAAAAGTCTTGAAGAGAAAGTATGATTCATGTGTTTAAAGAAAAAGAGAGAAGCAGACTAAGGGGAATAAAATCATAAAGGTAACAGAGTCTCATAAAACATAAGGCCTTTTAAAGACTTTGAAGTTTATTCTGGGTAAGATAGGAGGGTGTAGAACAGAAAAATGGTATGATCTGACAAGACAAACAGGATGACTCCTGCTGTTGTTTTGAAATTAGACAGCAGGAGGGGTAAAGGGGAAGAGGGTTGGTGGGTAGAAGTTAATGACAGGAACAAGAACACCAATTAGCAGAGTCTTACAATAATCCAGGAGAGAAGAGGATGGTGGTGTGGTCCAGGAAATTTGAAGTGAAAAATGTTAAGAAATGGTGGATATTTGGTTGTATTTTTAATGTGAAGTATTACAGAAAGAAAGGAGTCAAAGATGACTTAAAGTTTTGGTCTGAGAAACCAGAAAAATAGAGCTCTTTTTATTTACTGAGCTGGGGAGGTCACATGTCAGGAGCTCATTCTTATACACATTAAATTTGAGACATCCATTTGACATCCAACTGGGGATGTAATACAAAAGGAATAGAAGCAATATGAGATTGATTCCGTATTTAAATACAT
Organism: Phoca vitulina; assembly: GCF_004348235.1. Lineage (NCBI taxonomy): Eukaryota > Metazoa > Chordata > Mammalia > Carnivora > Phocidae > Phoca > Phoca vitulina. Next base: position 63,217,773 of record NW_022589712.1, on the reverse strand, counting down.
GCACTCACATAATTGTGCAGGCTGGCAATTCTAAAATCTGCAGGGTGGGCCAGCCGGCTGTGGATACAGGGAATAGCATCTTGAGTCCAAAGGCAGCCTGGAAAAAGAATTCCTTCTTCTTTAGGGGACTTCAGTTATTTTCTCTAAAACCTTTAGCTAATTGGATCAGGCCCACCCACATTATGAAGAGTAATCTGCTTTACTCCAAGTCTACTAAGTGTTAATCTTCACCAGAGACATCCAAACTAGTGTTTGGTAAAAATATCTAGGTACAATGACCTAGCTAAATTGACACATAATATTAACCACCACAGAAGCTAACTAAAGAGAGGGTCTCAAAGATGAGAGAGAGAGATCTATTTTGTTAAATGCTGGAATACATAAAATAAGAGGAGGATTTAACCATAAACTGACAATTAAAATTAACAAAACAATGCCACTCATAATCACAGGTGTTTGGGATAGTGATGAATTTAAAGGAGAATGGGAAGAGAGATATTGGATGCAGCAAGAATAAATAATTCTTTAAAGGAAGTTTTGCTTTAAAGATGGGGAGTTAGGTGGCATGGTAGTATGATTATGTGACAGGGTCAAGAGAAGATTTTATTTTTTTATTATGGAAGAAATAACAATATGTTCACTGATAAGAATGATTTAGTATATACATTTAGAGAATGGAAGATGGAAAAAAGGAGAATGCAATATTTTGAATAGTTGGAATGGGAGTGTAGGGCATAGATGTGGAGAGGTAAAATTTAAAGCATAGACTGTTCACCAAAATAGGTGGGAAGTTGAGGATAGGGGCATAGAGGTAAATTAGCTTGACAGTATGGTAGCAGGAGATTATAAAAAATTGTCTTCTGATGATTTTTATTTCTTACGAAATAGGACAGGGCCAGCTTTATAGGTGTACAATCCATGCAACTGCATAAGGCCCTGTGCTCAGAAGGGCCCCATGCATTTTAAATCTCTGTTGTTGATGTTATGAAATTCTTAAATATATTATCTTTAAACTTTTATAAAATCCAATGGGACAAAAAAGCATGAGTGTGATCAGAGGAGATACACACAATATATTTATGTACTCTTCCTTGCCACCACATTCACATGTAGCAATGATGCTCTGTGAACACGGAACTTTAGTGGACCTACAATACCTGGGAGTTCAGCAAGACTCAAAGCAGGTACAAGGTAAGCTAATCTCTGAGCCAAGTAAGCCTGGGGATCTGACAGCCCCAAGAAGCCACACTTTCAGTTTGTATAAGCATTTGTTTCAGACTCAGAAAAAAGGCAATAGTGTTCCAAGAAACACAAATGACCAAAGAAACTTGTTATATCTTTTCTTATTCATGTCACTTCCCTGTATTTGCTGACTGTTTACACTGAAAATAATATCAAAGGGAAAGACAGTGCAACCTACAGTTTCTTTTCCCTTCAGTCCTTCCTTACTCAGCAGTAAGTTAAGGTAGAGTATTTAGATAGAATGTGCATGCATAAAGAAGTGAAAATGAAACTGTTCAGTTAGTTTTGTTCAACATTTCTTCTATTCTGGTAAGAACAAAATATACATGAATATATAAGGCACAGAATTGGAATTTTGTAATTTTGGCAATTCTGCATACAAGATAATGTTCTTATATTTGCATTTTAAACTGGCATTATAGAATATGAAGATGAATGGTAAAAATCATGCTAATAACTTAAACTTTTAATTTTTTCCTTACTTAAGACAAGATTAAATGATAGGTAAAAATCACCATGACATTGTGAAAGAGAGACCAGGAGAGAAAAAAGCTTTTAATGTCACTTTTCTCCTGCTTTTTAAATAAAAGGTTCTGCATTTTCATTTTGCATCACATCTTGCAAATTATGTGGCTGGCTCTGAAATAGCAAGCACATCATTAGCTGAGAACGGGGATGAGAGAGGAGATTTTGGAAGTTTGAGAAAAAAAGAAACTATGAAACAGTGCTCTGGTTGAGTGGATGTGTGAATAGGAATAGTGAAATGAAATATGATTACTAGGCAGCATTAAGAAACCACTTGAGGTTAATGATCATGATTATAAAGTGTCCAGTCAGCATGATTGTGTGTTTTTCTTCAGACATATTCATTTGCATGGAGGGCAAGGAGGTTGAGTATATATAAAAGGGAGCAAAATGATTATAATAATTGACCAGGAAATTTAATCTGAGTAAGGAGGAAAGTGAGAATTTAAGAGGCTAACAAACATTGAGAAGCCATAAAATCAGACATGGCTTTATTATTGCAGGATTCCTGGAGCTAGAGTACTAGAGGGAATGAGTCAGAAAGACAGAAAGTGGGAAATGTGATGTTAAGACAATGGAGGGGTGGAAGTTATTGGTTGTAAGCACTAGGATATAATCATGAGAGTGTGTGGCTGTGGGGCAGTGGAGGACACCAAATTGCTGAGAGATCTGAATATTGGAAATATCTTCATGGATAGTGAAATCTCCAAAAGTTATGATAGCAATGTTGTTGGAGAGGACAACAGTGAATCCAGTCCTAACATCAAAGAAAGAAGAATACTGCAGAGAGTAGTAGTTGTCTGCAAAAAGGAGAGGTGGTAATGGAGTATTGACAAAAGACTCAAAGATTTAGGGAGAAAGGAGAAAAAAATGTCTGGAAGCAACAATAAGGAGCAAAGAAAAAACTAATCTGCATCCAGAATGTGTGGTAGAAAATGGGTAGGAAAAACCTACCACCATCTGATAAAGCCACATATGAACAAGAGTCACAGGAGAAATTGTGTTGTGGTTATAGGAAAAAGTGGAAAGACTTCACTGAAGATGGTGAGGATATAGAGGTGTATGTTGATAACTGGCATTGAGTTTCAGAAACCCACTGAAAAAGTTTCAGGAGATGCAAAAGTGGGAGTTGAGGGCAGAGAAGGTAATGCACAGAATATAAAAGAACCAAAGTTCTAAGGGATGAGAGATGATGTGGGAGACTAAGGTTTCCATAGTAATGACATGAAAAGAAATAAAGGGCATAATATAATCATTCCTGATGTCCCCATAAGAAAATAGTGGTGACAAAGTTGTGAGTGTTCAGGATTTACAGAGTTTTGGAGCTTCCCCCCTGAGTCCTGCTCATGGAGACTTCAAGTCCTACTGAAGAGAATTTCATTACTAGTGACTGGACACTCTTGACTTCTCTAATGACAACCTATGGAGTAGGTACGAATTTGTGAAGAACTCATTAAGGGAAATGACAAGTAGTTTTGAAAACAAATATATGTTGTGTGGGAGTAAAAGAAGTTGAAATTTTAAAATTAGAACCACATTTTAAAAGAATTTGAATTTCAGCCTACTTATGAAAAGGAATCTTTGATAGACCTAGCCTGGGATAATAGAGAAAGGTTATAGTAAGGAAAGATTGGGGGGAAGACTGCAGAGGAAGAGGATACTAATATCACCTCTTCCCCAGATACAACTAAGTAACACCCACATCGATGTAAATAGCCCAAAAAATGACCCAAACAAATAGAACAGACTCTTCACAATTAAATGTAGAAAGGAGGTTACATTGAAGAGGGTGGGAAGGACAGAGATGCAATCAGGAGCCAAATGGACCTGCAGGAGACTGTCTTCAGGAAGGGGGAATGCAGCACTTGTGGAGAGGGTGAGAGGACCAGATCCCCACACCAGATACACCAGGCACAAGGGACCCACATGGGGAAGACAAATGTCCGTAGAGGGGACTAACAGCAAGGGAGGCTTAATACCTGGAACTTTAAAAATCAGCAGGCTCAGTTCTAGGAGAGCCTGGAGGGTGGAAAGCCTGCCATTAAAAAACATAATAAACAGCTCTGCTGAGATATACCATAGAAATAGCAGTTTGAAAAACACCTGGGATATATGGGAAGATTTATTTACTAATCTCAGACCATGTGCTGGAGAGACAGAGAACTTTGGAACACTTCAAATAAAGATATAGTTGATGTTCCTAACACATAGAAACAGACAGAGGCAAAAAGAGGAGACAGAAGAATATGTCCCAAATAAAAGAACAGGACAAAACCAGGGCAAAAGACATAAGTGAAATGGAAATAAGTTATATACCTGATAAAGAATTTAAAGTAATAATATAAAATACTCACTGAACTTGAGAAGAGTGGGGGACCTCAGTAAGAACTTCAGTAAAGAGATAAAAAACATAAAAAAGAACCAATCAGAGATGAAGAACTCAATAGCTGAAACTAAAAATACACTGGAGAAAATAAATAGTAGACTAGAGAAAGCAGAACAGATCAGCAACCTGGAGGACAGAGTAGTGAAAAGTAATCAAGCTGAACAAGAGATAAAAAAGAATAATAAAAAAAATTGAGAATAAATTAAGAGAACTCAGCAACACCATCAAGCGTAATAACATTCACATTATAGAATCTCAGGAGAGGAGAGAGAAAAGGGGGTAGAAAATTTATTTGAGGAAATAATAGCTGAAAGCTTCCTTAGTCTGGGAAAGGAAATAGATACCCAGATCCAGGAGGCACAGAGAGCTCCCAACAAAATAAACCCAAGGAAGTCCACACTAAGACACACAATAATTAAAATGGCAAAAAAAAGTAGTAAATAAAAAGAGAATTTTAAAGGCAGCATGAGCAAAGAAAATAATTATGCAAGGGAAACCCCATAAGGCTTTCAGCTGATTTTTTTTTTTTTTTAGCAGAAATTTTCCAGGCCGGAAGAGAGTGGCGTGAGATATTCAAAATGCAGAAAAAAATAAAAACTTGCATCCAAGAATATTCTATCCTGCAAGCCTCTCATTCAGAATAGAAGGAAAGATAGAGTTTCTCAACAAACAAAAGTTAAAGGAATTCATCACCACTAAACCAGCCTTATAAGAAATGTTAAAGGTAAATTTTTGAGTGAAAAGGAGGGACCATAAGGAGCCATAAGAAAAGTAGGAAACAAAAAAGCAGTAAAATTAAGTATATATAAAAATCAGTCAAAGGATTCACAAAATAAAAGAATGTAAAATATGATACCATCTACCTAAAACATTGGGGAAAGAGGAATAAAGAATGGACTCAAACTTAAGCAACCATTAAATTAATATAGACTGCTATATGCATAAGATGTTACACACAAACTGGTAACCAAAAAATCAAAAACCAGTTATAGATATGCAAAAAAATAAAAAGAAATCCAAGTATATCACTGAAGATTGCCAGCTAACCATGAGAGAAGTGGGTGAGAGGAAAGGAATGCAGGAAAACTACAAAAACAACTGTAAAATGAGTAACAAAATGGCAATAAGTACTTACCTATCATTAATTACTTTGAATGTAAATGAACTAAATGATCCAATCTAAAGACATAGGATGACAGAATGGATAAAAAAGCAAAACCTATCTTATTACTGCCTACAAGAGACTCATATCAGATCTAAGACACATGCAGATTGAAAATGAAGGGATAGAAAAATATTTATCATGCAAATGGAAGTGAAAAGAAAGCCAGGATAGCAATACTTATATTGGACAAAATAGACTTTAAAACAAAGACTATAACAAGAGACAAAGAAGGACACCATATAATCATAAAAGAGATAATCCAACAAGAAGATATAAAAATTGTAAATATTTATGCACCCAACATGGAAGCACCCAAATGTATAAAGCAGCTAATGACAAACATAAAGGAAGTAATCAGTAGTAAAACAATAATACTAGGAGACTTTAACACTCCACTTATATCAATGGATAGATCTTCCAGAAAATCAACAAAGAAACAGTGGCTTTGAATGATGTGTTGGACCAGGTAGACTTAATATATTCAGAAAATTCCATCCTAAAACAGCAGAATACACATTCTTTTCAAGTGCACAAGGAAAATTCTCCAGAGTAGATCACAAATTAGCCCACAAAACAACTATCAATGAGTTCAAAAAAATTGAATTCATACCATTAATCTTTTCTGACTACAACTCTGTGAAACTAGAAAACCACAAGAAAAAATCTGGAAAGAACACAAAAACATGGAGGTTAAATAACATGCTACTAAATAATGAATGGGTCAACCATGAAAACAGAAGAAATATAAAAAAATAGCTGGAGAAAAATGAAAATGAAAACACAGTAGTCCAAAGTCTTTGAGATGCAGCAAAAAGCATCCCAAGGGGGTCGTTTATAGCAATACAGGCCTACCTTAAGAAACAACAAAAATGGGGCACCTGGGTGGCTCAGTCATTAAGTATCTGCCTTCGGCTCAGGTCATGGTCCCGGGGTCCTGGGATCAAGCCCCGCATCGGGCTCTCCGCTCGGCGGGAGGCCTGCCTCTCTGTCTTCCACTCCCCCTGCTTGTGTTCCCTCTCTCACTGTGTCTCTCTCTGTCAAATGAACAAATAAAATCTTTAAAAAAAAAAGAAGCAAGAGAAATCTCAAATTAACAACCTAACGTTACATATAAAGGAGCTAGAAAAAAAAGAACAAACGAAACTCCAAACCATTAAAAGGAAGGAAATGATAAAGATTAGAGCAGAAATAAAGGAAATAGAAACTAAAAAACCAATAGAACAGATCAATGAAATCAGGAGCTGGTTCTTTGAAAAAAATCTATGAAATTCATAAACCTTTAGCCAGACTCACGAAAAAAAAAAAAAAAAAAGAACGAGAGGGAAGACTTGAGTAAACAAAATCAGAAATGAAAGATGAGAAATAACACATGACACTACAGAAATTAAAAGGAATATAAGAGAATATTATGAAAAAATTATATACCAAAAATTGGACAACCTAGAAGAAATGGATAAATTCCTATAAACATATTACCTCCCAAAACTGAATCAGGAAGAAACAGAAAATTTGAATAGACTAATTAGCAGCAATGAAATTGAATCAGTAATAATAAAAACATTCCCAACAAACAAAAGTCCAGGACCAGATGGCTTCACAGGGGATTTCTTTTTTTTTTTTTTTAAGATTTTATTTATTTATTTGAGAGAGAGAATGAGAGAGAGCACATGAGAGGGGGGAGGGTCAGAGGGAGAAGCAGACTCCCTGCCGAGCAGGGAGCTCGATGTGGGACTCGATCCAGGGACTCCAGGATCATGACCTGAGCCAAAGGCAGTCGCTTAACCAACTGAGCCACCCAGGCGCCCTCACAGGGGATTTCTACCAAACATTTAAAGAAGAGTTATTCCTACTCTTCTCAAACTATTCCAAGAAAATAGAAGAGGAAGGAAAACTTCCAAATTCATTCTATGAGACCAGCATCACCCTGATATTAAAACCAGACAAAGATACTACACACACACAAACACACACACACAAAGAGAGAGAACTACAGGCCAATATCTCTCATAAAAATAGATGAAACCAAATCCAACAATACATCAAAGAAAATCATTCACCACAATCAAGGGGAATTTATTCCTGGTATGAAAAAGTGATTCAATATTCACAAATCAAGCAGTGTGATACATCATATCAGTTGGAGAAAGAATAAAAACTATACGATCATTTCAATTGACACAGAAAAAACATTTGGCAAAATACAATGTCCATTCATGATATAAACCCTCAACAGAGTAGGTTTAAAGGGAACATACCTCAATATAATAAAGGCCTAATATGAAAAACCCACAGCTAACATACTCAATGGGAAAAAACAGACAGATTTTCCCGTAAGACCAGGAACAAGACAAGGATACCCACTCTCACTTCTTTTATTCAATATAGTACTGGAAGTCCTAACTGGAAGCAGTCAGAAAAGAAAAAGAAATAAAAGACATCCAAATTGCTAAGGAAGAAATAAAACTTTCACTATTTGAGGATGAGATGATACTCTATATAGAAAACACTAAGACTCCACCAAAAAACTACTAGACCTGATTAATGAATTCAGTAAGGTCACAGGATACAAAATCAGTATATGGAAATCTGTTGCATTTTTATAAACTAATAATGAAGTAGCAGAAAGAGAATCCTACTTAAGAAAACAATCCTACTTACATTTGCACCCCAAATAATAAGATATCTAAGAATAAACTTAACCAAAGAGCTAAAAGACCTGTAGTCTGAAAACTATAAAATACTGCTGAAAGAAATTGAAGAGGACACAAAGAAGTGGAAAGACATTCCATGCTCATGGATTAGAAGAACAAATATTGTCAAAATGTCGATACTACTCAAAGCAATCTACACATTTAATGCAATCCCTATCAAAATACTAAGAGCACTTTTCACAGAGGTAGAACAAACAATCCTAAAATTTGTATATAACCACAAAAGACCCTGAATAGCCAAAACAATCTTGAAAAAGAAAAGCAAAGCTGGAAGCATCACAATTTTAGACATCAAGTTATATTACAAAGCTGTGGTAATCAAAACACTATGGCACTGGCACAAAAATAGGCACATAGATGAATAGAACAGAATAGAAAACCTCCAACTATATGGTGAATTATAAAACCCCCAACTATATGGTCAATTAATCTTTGACAAAGCAAAAAAGAATGTCCAGTGGAAAAAAGTCTCTTCAAAAAGTAGTGTTGAGAAAACTAGACAGCAACATGCAAAAGAATGAAACTAGACCACTTTCTTACACCATACACAAAAATAAATTTGAACTGGATTAAAGATTTAAATATGAGACCTGAAACCATAAAAACACTGGTAGAGAACAGAGGCAGTAACTTCTTTGACATTGGCCATAGCAACTTCTAGCTCTGTCTCCTGAGGTAAGGGAAACAAAAGCAAAAATAATCTACTGGGACTTCATCAAAATAAAAAGCTTTTGCCTAGGGAAGGAAACAATCAACAAAATTAAAAGACAACCTACAGAATGGAAGAAAATATTTGCAAATAACATATCTGATAAAGGGTTAGTATCCAAAATATATAAAGAACCTATAAAACTCAACATCCCAAAACACAAATAATACAATTAAATATTGGGCAGAAGACATGAATAGACATTTTTCCAAAGAAGGTATATTGATTGTCATCACACACATGAAAAGATGATCAATATCACTAATTATCAGGGAAATGCAAATCAAAACCACAATGAGATATCATCTTATGCCTGCCAGAATGGATAAAATAAAAACTTAAAAACCCCAAATGTTGGTGAGGATGTGGAGAAAAAGGAACCCTTGTGCACTGTTGGTAGAAATGCAAACAGGTGCAGTCACTGTGGAAGACAGTTTGGAGGTTCCTCAAACAATTAAAAACAATTAGCATATGATCCAGTAATTCCAAAGACTATGAAAACACCAGTTTGAAAAGATATGTGTACCCCTATGTTCATTGCAGCATTATTTACAATAGCCAAATTATGAAAGCAACCCAATTGTCAATTGATAGATGAATGGATAAAGACGGTCACACACACACACACACACACACACACACACACACACACACACACAATGGGTTATTCAGCCATAAAAAAAATGAAATCCACATTTGCAGCAACATGGATAGATCTAAAGTATAATGCTAAGTGAAATAAGTCAGATAGAGAAGGACAAATACCATATGATTTCACTCATATGTACAATTTAAGGAACAAAACAAATGAACAAATAAAAAAAAGAGACAATCAAAAAACAGACTCTTAACTATGGAGAACAAATTAATGGTTATCAGAGGGGAGGAGGATTGGTCAAATAGGTGTTAAGGACTAAGGAGTACACTTGTGATGAGCACTGGGTGTTGTATGGAAATGTTGAATCACTATATTGTACACCTGAAACTAATGCGCTGTATGTCAACTATACTGGAATTAAAATAAAAAAAAATAAAAGATTGATGTTCATTTCTGAAATTAACTAGCTGTGCAACCATGGACAAGAAACTTGTATATTTTCACCTTTAATTTCCACATCATAAAAAAGTAAAATTAATAAATATAATTATTATTTATTTTATATTTATTTAACTTGGAAGGGACATTATCAGGTCTATAATAGTAACTTGAAAAAGAAGACTACTTTAGATGAGGCCAGAAAGAAAGGGAGCCTGGTCTCAGAGCAAAAGGAAAAAGTGTGAAGAAGCAAGAAATGTTTAGGAGGTTAAAGTCCCATTAAATTAACCTAATTGTAGTGAGTTGGATCTGTAGTTTACTAAAAATAGGAGACAAAAATAAATTCAAAGGTTCTTTGGGTCTATGGTTTTAGAGAATCAAAGAAGAGATAGATGCAAAGATAAAAATATGATGTGTATCGTGTGCATTTACGATTGGACGAAGTGAATATCCAGGTAATGGGGTCCATTAGGGAAATAAATATATTCAAAAGGAAAGTGGCCCACACTGAAGATGGAGATTTGAGAGTCATAGAATTTTAGGTACTCAGAGAGATAAAAGGTTGAAGTGTAATTGGAAAGTGAGTTGTTGGAATGAAATTAATGTAAAAGTCCTATACAAGATAATGTTGATGAACAAGGAGGCTAAAATGTTAGACCAGCCTTGTGCAGGGACAGTAAAGGTGGCTGAGAGGAAACTTGCTAATCAGTGGCGAAGCCAAAAGGTGCTTAGTTTCCAAGGCCTAAATTTGGCTAGTTATCATCTCCATCACTGTATGCACCAGCCATCACACCAAAAAAGAAAAAAAAAAAGAAAAAAAGAAAAAGAAAGAAAGAAAAAAAGAGCCCTAAGAATATTTAGGGATCTCACTAATTTCCAGACATTTCAAAGATGCTAGGCTGTCAAGTCACTCTAAAATATGTTCAGGATCTTAGTCCAATGCCTCTCCCACCCTCCAGCAAATGCTTGCATTCCCTTTAGCATATGCTGTACAAGCTGCTGCCCAGTTTTACCTTTAATGAGACCGTAAAGTAGAGAAAAGAGCAGTTTTTGAAGTTGGGTTTAAATCCTGGCTCTTCCATGCAACCTTGGATAATGTATTTTAATCTCTCTGAGTCTGGTTTGTTGCATTTGTAAGATAGGAATAAGTAATTTATAGGTCTGCTAGAATAATGTGTTGTTATAGATGTAAAGGATCTACACAGTTGTGTGGATGCGTCCACACACAAGTACACATAGGCATATTTATAGCCCCCTCCAAAGTACATATGCTATTATCCAGACAACCTTGAAAATGTTCTTTCTTATACTAAACAGTAATTTTCAAGCTACTCATCTTAATTTTACCCCTTGGGGCTATCAGGACAAACGTTGTCCTTCTTGTCTAAATGGAAAGCAGATGAAGATAACTGCAGGAAGAGGAGACAAAGATTGTCTTGACATCCAAAGTGCCGAAGCAAGGAGGATTTGGGACATTTAAAATGTGTGGAAGTATGGTAACCTGATCTCAGTTTAAGTCAAGTGCATATGAGAGGTTTCCCAATTGCGAAATTTTCTCTAAGTAGTTCTCTCAATAGGTTCACCTCAGAAAATTAACACACTCCAGGACCATCTGAAGTTCTCATCAATAAAGCTAATTGACACAGCAGGCTTAACCTATTTCCCAATGGTGAATACAAAGCATTTGCTCAACAAAGGTCTCTTAAATCTTTTGAAAGCTTATCTTAGTCAACTAGTTGAAGGCTCAAACTATAGATAGATAGATAGATGATAGATAGTATAGATAGATAGATGACAGATGATAGGGCTTTAATAACATCAAATTTACCCTCCTATTAGGTAGGCCTTGTGTTGGGTAGGAGATTTATTATAGTCAACTAAACTTATGATTTTATGTTTAAAATTTTTAAACATCAAGATTTCTATGCTTTCAAGGAAATCAATGTTCTATCAAAATAGCCTTTTAAAATGTGATTTATTATTTTTATTACAATCAGAAAGTAATATGAAAAATCATATTATTTCAAGCTTTGTGTTTAAATCAGAAAGTAATTATTAAGTTTTCAAATGGTGTCTTCTGAATTCCATGACATTTTTTTGGTGACAAACTTAAGGTTCTGCTATTTCACTAAGAAAAATAAAGTAAAATGAAACAGGAAAAAGAATATGAAAGTTCTTTGTAAATTCAAATCATTTTATTATTATTATTTTTAAACTTTTTTTAAAGACCTGAGCTGAGATCAACAGTTTGGATGCTTAACCAACAGAGCCACGCAGGCACCCCAAAGTCAAATCATTTTAAAGTATATATTTTTACTGTAATCTTGGAAACTAGCTTGATGACTTTCCTTTGATCTCTTGTTGAAGTTTATATACTAATTCCACTTATAATATGGATTTTTTTCTCATTTCCCCATTTTGCTACCATATTGTTTGCTTGACCTTAGAAAATTTATGTAACCACTCTGTGTCTTAGTTTTTGTATTAGTAAAATGGGCCTAATTTTCAAGAGCTGTTGTGAGAATCAAAAATGAGAGCATGCAGCAAAAGTTTTTGTGCATTTGCTGGTATAAGTGGGCACTCAGTAACTGTGAAATATTATTGGCAGAAAAAAGAAAAGAAGGGTAATATTAGGTAGAAGGAATGCTGTAAGTTAAAATAGATAATCTGCCTGTTATCACCTAAAGGAAAGTAACCTTGCAATAACCACCTTGCCATTTTGCCAGTATAACTTCCTTATTCCTACTGCCTTCTGCTTATAAAAGTCTTTCACTTTGTACAGCTCTTCAGAGCTCCTTTCTATCTGCTAGATTGGATGCTTCCTGACTCATGAATTGTTGAATAAAACCAATACAATCTTTAAAATTTACTCAGTTGAATTTTTTTTTCAGTGTGAAGTTTGGAGACTAGAGATTAGGCAGGAAATTATTTTAAGAGTCTGGAGGAGTTAATGATATTTACTGGGTCGCAAAGCAATACAAGTGGAACCCTTTTAGAGATAATTTGGTGTGTTCTTTATCCATCCCTGAATTTATGTAAGAGGAAATCAAAGTATAAAATCAACTAATCATGTACTCAGGTCAATCAACTAGCTTTATCAGATTGGGGTCTAGCACACATTTCATGTTCCCAAATCCATTCTGTTTCCATAATACCAAGCTATCTTAATTCAGTAGGCACATATTTAAAATACACTACATGTAAGGCACTCCTGTGGGTACCTCAGGGAATATAAAGAGAAGACCTGTGTTGTAAATTATCATGGCTTATACCACTATGCTTTTAATTTGGAGTATTTGAAGGTGTCACAAGAAGTTATTTCACAAATTTGGGAAGACTTAAATACTTCTTAGTGACTCCATTTTCTTTTTTTAAGGATTTTTATTTATTCATTTAACAGAGAGAGAGAGAGAGCACAAGTAGGCAGAACGGCAGACAGAGGGCGAGGGAGAAGCAGGTTCTCTGCCGAGCAGGGAGCCCGATGTGGGGCTCGATCCCAGGACCCTGGGATCATGACCTAAGCCGAAGGCAGCCACTTAACCGACTGAGCCACCCAGGTGCCCTGTGACTCCATTTTCTAGTGTCCAGTCATATCACCTCTCAACCAAAAAATAATTTTTAAATAGTACACTCAATTCTGAATCACATAGAATTATTAGTTCATACATCAACTTGGTCATTGAATGTTAAGGCCAGGCTTGGTCATACTGTTCACTGAGCAGAATATAGGAAATAGATGATAATAGGCTGTTTCTTCAATGTCAGTGATCAAATTTAATAATCTTGTTCCTGGATATCAAACAAAACAGAACAAAAACATCTTCTCTTGATTTTGAAATTATTCTTTGAGCTATTCTGGAGATGCCATTACTGCCCATACTTTAATAAAGTGCCTACCAGAAGCAGCTCTTGGTCCTATGTTTATGTGGGGGTGGAGGGTGGTGGTGGGGGTGAGTAGTCATCCTGCCCCTCTAGTTGTAATTTCTGTATTTGATTGTTTATTCTTGAAATGACTCACAAGGAATAAAAGTAACAGCACTACTCAAAGTAGCAAGTTCCCAAACAGTTTGCTACCCATACACTAAGAGGTAAGAAATTTGATCCACGTGTAATTCAATGTATTGTTTGCTCCATCAACAGGTCTTGCTCATTAATTGTAAGATGTCTGAAACAGAGGGCTTAGTACAAGGGTGGATTGTCGCAAAGCTCTTTACCTTGCTACAAAACTGTAATGAAGAGTTTATAGCACCAGTTTGTGAACTAGTTTGAGTAGCACTGATCAGAAGGATATTTTCTGTGGCAATTTAACTTTTTTATGGTGTTAAAAAAAAAAACAGAAAGCATGAGATTACATCCCTGGGTAAGGAGGAACTACTCAATTTCCACTGGGATTCCATTGTCCTGCTGCAAGCTGAACCTGTGGAAATGCACTATACTGAGAATGGAACACACACCATTGAAAGAGGGGGGGGAGGTAGGGGTCCCAGTCTGGCATATCCTGTACCCAGTCCTTTTCCACGCACCTGACAGTGCTGCCTCTGCTGGTCAGCATGTATGGTATGTACAAGTTCCTTAAGCTGCCAACCTCCATGTCCTTAAGGCCAGGTGGGAACATTGTTTTCCACTGGTACAATTATTCGGCCACTGTCTTTGTTCCCTCCATTGGCCTGGAGTACACATAAAAGCCCTTACTATATTTACCCAGTAAGCCTTCAACGATAGCCAATAAAATTTGTCTTTACTGAACACCTAAATGTTTCCAATGAGAAAATTGTCCTCCAAAATAGAAAGGCCATTATTGGACCTTGGACATTATGACTATCGCACAAGGAGATACCAGTGCCATTATCCAAACAGAATGTTCTGTGTTCATACCTGATGAGTGTGCCAATGCATGACCTTATTAAATCACATTAAAGCAAATGTCCTGACTGATCCGACCCCAGCCTAGGAAATTTAATAAATCAGTGGTTCAAATTATGGAGCTCTTGGTGGAAAAAATTGTTACCTATTTTGGGAATTATCTTAAACTGTGTTTTCTCTTGCATATGCTCATACTGTTGCTATGGCTTCTGCCTCCAATATAGCCAGATAGTGGCCAAACAAGCCACCTCCAGGCTGGTTGTTGGAGGTCATTGAAATATGTGACTGGCAGTTGACCTGTGAGCTGGACCCAGGCACTCAGAGACCCTTCACCCCCTCCCCTGTCTTTGGAATGTGGGTTCCATTTGTCTTTCCTATTCCCAGAGGTTGCTCCACAGACACAGCCTTGAGATAATGATGTAGTATTGAGAACACCTGCATGGTACAGGACTGAACCCAGTTAAGGCCTCTTTATAAACTTATAAGATCTGGTAGGCAGGTGTGGGGATCCATTCATCTTGCTGCTGCCTAAGACAAGCCTCATATGTAAGTTCCCTTTGCTTATGCCCTCTGCTTACAGGGGCTGGTTTCAGGGAAGCTCTCATGAGGTTTGTGGAACACCTTGCTCAGACACATTGTAGGGATGAGGGTGCATGTAAGATTGTAAGAGCCAGTCTGGAGGGGTGGGGTGTTGGAGGAGGTCATGGTGAGTATGTGAGCTCTGGTTGACCCATGAGCTGGTCTCGGGGAATCAGAGGCTCCCCAGCCTGTCCCCTGGGCTTGGAATCTACACTCTGCACACTGTTTCCACAGTGGGAGCCATTTTCAAGTACATAGCCTCAAGAAAGTAAGGTGCTGTTGAGACCATCTGAATGACATATACAACTGAACCCAGGTAAGACCTTTATATAAACTTTTAAGATTCTTGCAGGTGGGTGAAGAGCTCTACGTATCTTACAGCCACTGGAAATAAACCTCATAAGTAAGTTCGCTTTATTAAAACTGCCACCCACCAGTCTGGAGTGGCCTGCCTCTTTCTTAGGTCTCTCCTTGCCCTCCATGTATGGGTGCTAGTTTTCAGACCAAACCACTTTATGCTGGGTGGGAGTGGAAGTCCAGGCTCCCCCCACGTGGTCTGCATTGATCAGGGAAGTGGCAAAGGGCCTCTTTACTGACCTGAGGGGAAAAAGCCATGGGTTCTCCACTTGGGGTGAGGATGGGTTAAGGGGTGGCTTATTGTACTCTGATGAGAGTGGACATGAAGATTCCAGACTCAGCCTTTGTTAGTGTGGATGGGAGCAGTGCCATGGCTTTTTCTATGGTGTTTTGTTAGACTAGAGTGGTTATCATCTAAAAATTTTGTCTTGCTGGACTGTCCCTTTCTTGGTCCTTTGGTTAGAGAGAATGGGCTTTTCCTGGGGATTTTTTTGTGCTTGTTGGCACTGCTGGGTTTCTGGGTTTTTCAGAACCAACTCTGATATATATGAAGCAAAAAGAAAACCCAGGGAACTTATCACCATGTTATTCCTCAATTACAAGATTTCTGGACTGTCTTCTTGGTCTTTTAGAATCTTCTTAGGTTCGTATTATACATAATGTCAAAGCTATATTTGTGGGAGAAATAGGGAAGAATACATCTATTTCAACTTTACCGAAGTAGAAATCTCTGTATTAGCTTTCTAAACTGCTTTTTACATTGTGACATAGGATAATCCCCCTTCAAAATATTTTTATACTTGTCTTATTTGTATTGCAACAGATCTGATTTTAAAGTTGTTCTCATAAAAGCATCACATTTTATTGTGCATTTCAACTATTTCATTTCAGATAATGTTAGAGAACATTATGCAGTGCTTAGAATATTTCATAATCTAGACATTTATTAGAGAGAGTCCAATTCAGATTAAATAATAAATTTAGATTTTTCTGATTCCAGAACTGCCTTGTTATAAAAATAATAAATGTATTTCCAGAAAACATTGAATTGATAGTTTTAAGGAGAATATAAACTAAAAGCTGCAAATAGTAGAAAGATTTGATTTGTCTTTATCTTCAAGTGTTTAAGTATTAAAAAAAAAAAAGAACAGTCCATTGGGTTATCTAGGAGTAGATTATATTCAAGTATCTTCTAAACATATTCTTATATTGCATATATAGCATCTTAACCTGGGCAATTTTTCATGAATTGTCCCTGAGAATTAGTTTGATGGAATCTTGCTAGGAGGTATACTTTCTTTTCTTAGCACTCCTGGGAATATCTGGAATACGGTGCAAGTACTCCTATGAAACAATATTAAGAAATTTAATTTTCAACATCCAGATTACATATACCTACTAAAAATTGAAAGTGTAAAATGCATATGAATACTGAGGATTCCTGAGTGAGTGACATTAGTCTGCAAAGTGCATTTACCTCATCTGCAATCATTGACATTATTCCTCTATCAGGGCTGGCAGGAGGGAATTGGTGAGCACTTGATTTTTATCGGCTTCTCAGCTTTACTCAGAGTCTATATGTGTGCAGAGTCTCAGGGACAGCTGGAAAAACCATCTTAGCTCTACCTCTGGTTCAACGACAGTTTCTCTTTTTTAATGGATCTTATCTTTTTTATTTTTTTCCACATTACTTGACCTGTGATTAAAGCAGTCCACCCCAACTTCCACCTTCCTGGAAGTTAGGAATCACTCTCCAGGGAAACCATACACAGTACCAAACTTCTCCAGGGCCTTGGCAGGGAAAGGAACCTATTTAACTTTAGTGGATGTTGCTGTTGGCTTTCTTCTTCTCGGATTGCCAAAAAATTACTTCCTATCCTGTTGTATGTTTTTTCCATCTTTAGGCCTCCAAAGACATCCCTGCCCACTCTGTACACAATATTTCTCCACCTATTTTTATCGTTGTATTCATCTTTATTATATATTATGTACATGAATGGATGAAAAAATACTATAAAGTACTTAATGGTTAGCAGATAAAAAGTGCTTAGTAAAGGTTAGATATCATTATAATTGTTCTAATTAATATTTTAAAATAATGTTTAGTAGAAATATTTTAGAAATAACTCTAATAGAAATATTAGAGAAATAACTATAGCTAATTAACTATGAAGTAAAAGCAACATTTTAATAAAATAGAGATTAGTTAACAGTGCCAGGAAAATGCATTTATTTACTTTTAATTTTTTAATTTTTAAAGGTTTTATTTATTTATTTGAGAGAGAGAGAGAAAGCAAGAGAGAGCACGAACGGGGGGCTGGGGAACGGAGAAACAGACTTCCCACTGAGCAGGGAGCCCGACGTGGGGCTTGATCCCAGGACTCTGGGATCATGACCTGAGCCAAAGGCAGAGGCTTAACCGACTGAGCCACCCAGGCACCCTGGAAAAATGCATTTAAACACTAAGTCCCCGCCCCCCCAAAAAGGGAAAATAAAAAATAAATAAAACACTAAGACTCCATATTAAATTACATTTATAATCCGTTTCCTATTTATAAAACCTTTTTATAATCATATTCTTGTTCTCATTAATAAATATTTATGCACGATTATCAAAATAGATAAGTATACTAGATCAGTTGGATTTTTGGAAATCTGATTTTCTCTTCAACCCTCCACTGATTGTTTTAAAAGCGATCAAGCCGTGGTTCATTCAGCTCTCCAGGGCTGGGGGGTGTGCAGAGGTGACCTAACACATATTGACTTCTCCCCCAAACCAGTGGCCCACTGGCATGGGAGCTGAACTGTGTTCTTTGTCTAAGGAGATATGGAAATAGTGTGACACCAGTCCTCTGCTAAGGGAAGAAAAGTCACTAAAGATGAATTTAAAAAACCTTTATAAAAGGAAGTGCTTAACTGAAACAAAATAGAAGTTTTGGACCCCAGCTATAGAATACAAACACTGCTTCCCCCCCAACCCCTTCCTTGTGATTAATGACAGAGAAACAATATCAAAATAGAACTTCACACAATAGGGAATAAGTATCATCCATAAACACTCTAAGTCACAGTCACCAGCAAAAGAACACTGAATTGTTAAACATTACAATATACTTGCATCACCAAGAAGTAGTTCACCCTGTGAATACAATGTACTCCTATTAGACACAGATTTCATAAAACTGCCTTAAAAAAGTATGGATGTCTGTCTTGCCTGTGGTCAAGACATTGAAAATGCCCTTGTTTATCTTTTTGATTCAGTATGTTCATAAACATTTTATGTCCAATCAGTTCTTCAAGTTTTAATTCAGATAAAATAATGATGTTATAACAGTATCTGAAGAACAACTCCAAACTAGGTTCAAAGTGTGAAAAGAGTGTTATAATGCTATAATTATTGTAAGTCCATAATTATGTTTAAATTTTCCATTGAATACATTTTTTCTATTATATCTTCCTTTGTCTGCTTTCTCTCCACAAGATTTCACATATATCATTATCATTCTGAGAGACACAACCACCACCATATCTGATTTCTTCACTAGCTAACCAACAAGAAAGCAAACACTATGTCCTGTACTATATTAAATATTGAAGGTACAAATTATCAAAGAAGTTAAGATGCTAGGATACTGCATTCAAATAGCTTCTAATCTTATTAGAATAAGCAAAGCATATGAAAATTACCAGGACAGTGTATAATCAAATACCAGACCCTGGGATGCCATGTAGAATTGCAGAATTGTGTGAATGTTCAATATAAAGAAATCTTTGCATGATGTGTAAACTTAAAACACAGCTCTTGTGGATGCCACTTTCTGGCACTATATATTTGGTGTCTTCATAAAACCTAAATTCACTCTGTCCCTTTTCCAGATTTTATCATCTGTCCCACGGCCCCTTGCTGAAGATGAAGAAGCACAGGAGAGAACACCAGGAAACCTTCAAGGTCAGTACATTTATTTGGAGAGTGGCCTATAGAAAACATGCCCTGAACCTATGTTGTGCCAGGTACTATGCTAAATTTATATAAAATATATTATATTTTATATATAATATATATAAATTTAAATTTATAAATAAATATAAATTTATATATTAAATTTATATAAATTTATATATTAAATTTATATAAAATATATATTTTAAATTTATATAAAATAAATTATATATATGAATATATAAATATATTTATATGTATATATATAATATATATTTTTTATGTGTAAAATATACCTCATTTTATTCTTACTATCATCGTATAAGGTAGAGTGCTATTTTTATGCCTTTTTAATAGATGAGAAATAATTTTCATGATTTGCTTTAATCACACAGTAAATATCTGAGATGGTCTGACACCAAGGCCACCCTCAGTGTCTTTGCAGAAAGAACCCCACTCAAATTGCTGAGTGGAGATGGGGGATGAAATGGAAACTAAGAGGCTGGTTGAGCATACTAATCTACTATAAGATGGACATTAAAAGGATCAAGAGAAAAGTTGAGAGGCCTGCTTTGCGAACATCTTAACATGCAAAAAGTCAGGAGTGGTGTTAGTTTCTAATCTCTGACAGAGAAAGTCATTTTATAGATGGAGGTTGTTTTCTACAGGAGATGGTAAGCATATTGTCATGAACAATTAAATTTTAAGTTTTTAAATTCTGGGTTGCTGAACACTGGCATCAACTGTTACAAACTAGAGAACAAAACCGAGAAAAAACTTCCTTCTCTACAATTTTGTTTTCCTTTTCTTTCTACTTCTTTGTACCCCTGATGCTTGCTCTTTGCTATGGGTTGTGGTTAGCAAATCAATGTAGGTCTCTATTTTAAGGTTCTGGGAATATTACTTTTAATTACAAAATAATATTGCACAGTGAAATTGGTGTCTTGAGTTTTACCTGCTATAATGGCTTAACAGTGCTTGCGATTTCTAAATTTTATGATGTAGGATTGGTATTTAGATATCTTATTGGCTTTATTGACCATGTGGATCTCTGGAAATGCTAGATGCATTAACAATTCGGTGGCAGAGTACAGCTTTGGAAGTGCAGAAGGAGCTCCACCTCTTTTAGTGACAGATGATCCAGGTTGCTGCAGATAAAACCCATCTGGCTGGGTATATACAATAGAATAAGAAATGGCACTTTTCCAACTTCCACTTTTCTTAGGAAAAGTTAAGGGAAACATTTCAAACTGGGGATTTTATCTTTTCTGTGGGAACAAGAAATTACTTGTAGAAGGTTGTCTATTGTTACCTTTTAGAGGGCAGTAACATACAGCTGCTATATTTACATGACTGGTATAATGGAATTTTCAAGCTAATGTTACCTGATATACACTGGAAAATCTTGCTTTGCAGCCTAGTTGGATAACAGAAAACTTCCAAGTGAGATTCAGGATGCCTTTTGATGCTTAACATAAGCTTAGTGTACTTTCCTGAACTTTTTCAAAAACTCAAAGGGATCTTGAGAAGATAAAGTTCCTAATTCATTGGTCTAAGGAGGAATTGTAGGGGAAAGGACTGGAGAAGTTGTAGATAGGACTTCTCTGATAATCTGTGGTCACCAACTCCAGATGGGATTCTCACACTCTTGGTTGATTATAAGCTTTGGTATTAATGCTCTATAATAAAAGGTACATTAAAAAATCAAGGGTATGGTGCTATGTATAAGAAGTTCAGGGTTCTTCTCTACTCCTTGCTTTGACTATCTAGCTCCACCTTCATCCCCTGGGAGAAGGGTTTTGATCCAAGATTTCCTGGTTTGAGATATTATAATGGGCTACAGTTCAAAGAGAAGATATTTCAAAAGCATTACAGTTGAGGGTGTTATCTTTTTTTTTAAATGCTATCTTCTCACACATAGCTAAGGGAGACCTTTCAGAAGACACCTGAAAAAGTTTTAAGGCGGGGAACCTAGGCCAGTTCCACCATTGACATTAGGCCAAATTTATTTTTTCTTCACATTTTTTAGACAGGTACATATGAGTTGGCCTTATTTTGAACTGAAGTTTGAAACTGGGTTTGGGAGGATGTCAGCTGAACAGATCTTTCAGCCTCCTTTGGCTTTGGCTGATTTAGACTTCCCTAGTATAGGGATCATCTTCATTGTCTCTGGCTAGGCCACTAGAGAGTTATAGAAGGTTCAGGGGAAAAGTCCACTCATAGTAAAATGGTAATTTTCCTTCTTCTGGATATACTTTTCTATCAGGAACCCTATGGAGAGGAATGGCGAGTCCCAGGTTATTTTTACATCTTGATTATGGAGTCATTTTAAATCCACTTGAATATATCCCACCCTGATGTGCTTGTACTTAATTCCTAGCTACCACCAGGTGTTTACAAGTTACATAGCTAAAATATTGGTTTTGTTTACCCTGGATGGTCTTATCCTATTATCTCAAATTCAGTCCAAGCCCCAGTTTGTTATAATTAATCTGGTAAAATAAAATAGGGCAAATTCTCAGGACTTTTTGCCCCTAAATACTTGTGCTTTCACAATGGCCCTCTGATTTAAGACTTGATTTGTGGACTTTTGAGTCAGATGGGTTATTTGATGGTGTTAAAGGAGCCGTGCTGTGTTAAACTACTCATATGATTCCAAGTGACCTTATAAAATTATAATCTCTGTTGTGTATATGCATATCAAATATCCATTACCCCTGACCCTTTCAATATGGTTTGAAATTATGGCTCCATGAAGAGCCAGACTTCAACTGTTAAATTAGATGTGGATTCTGTAGCAAGTCCAGATTTTCTCTTCTCTACCTATGCTAGTCTTTGCCTACACACATATTTGTGATACCAAGAGAACACCTTTCATGCATGAGGTATCAACAATGTGAAGATTCTTTCGAGATGACTTTATGTAGCTGATAAAGGTTTTGTTATCCAACCAATACTTACAATTACAGAAATTAATTGCCTGCTTTATGGAGAGGACATTTCATGTATACATTATATTCTTTTTAGTGATTGCCAAAAAATCAATTTGAGCTTTCAGTTGAATTAGGTATATATTTTTAAAGGTTCTAAAATAGATAATCACTCTATTCCTGAACAAATTTCAGTCATTACAGGGGGGACGAAAAGGATGTTTCCATTTCCCCTAATAATCTATATCAATATATTTTAGAAGTTTACTATTTATTTTTGGAACCACATGTACTTTCAATAAGTATAAGTGTAAACTTCTAAATGGTAGAAATATTATTTATGATTATTAAACTTAATTGATAGAATCAAAATAAATTGGATTTTTGGAGTGCAGTCTCAGCCCTACCATTTCATAACTATGGGGAATTTGGTAAATCGCTTTACCTCTCTGAATTTTACTTCTCTCATTTATAAAAATGGGATTGATGTAAGTCTTAACTTACAGAAATACTGGGACAATTATACTTGGAACGCCTAGTACAGAAATAATAATAATAATAAAAATAATAAAATGAACAGTAGTTTATTCCCTATCTTTTACATGAATCTATGTTATTTTATGTTTAATATTTAATAATAATAACACTCACCATATCATTATGTTTGAGACCAACAACATTCTTTAGCTGTTGATATCAAAGATGTTATTTTTGTTGTATAATCTATAAATGGAAAAACTCAGGCAGTATGTATAATTGTTAAGAATGTGGACCCTGGAGTCAGATTGCCAGACTTTGGAGCCCCCTCCCTATCCCCACACACAAGCCGTGTGACTTTGGAAAAGTAACTTAAATTCTATGTGCTTTGCTTTTCTTTTCTGCAAAATTGGGACAATGAAAATACCTATATCATAAAAATATTGTATATAAAACTTAAATACTGATCTTAGAGGATTGTTTATAATCATACAGTTAATAACTGGAAAAACAGGATTTCCGCCCAAGATTTCTAGTTTTAAATTCAAATCCCCACCCCCACTCTGACTCTATACTACCCGTGGAATTTTATGTAAATGGAAGTATAGTAAGAAATTTGTAATATTGATATATCATTTCGTAAAACAGAACATACAGTAACCCTATTTTCCTTGCCAGAGTGAGTTGATAATAAACAAAGCTGTGCAATTCATACCAGAAGCTCCAGTCTGAGTAAAGATCATTGATTCTCATAAATTTGTTGCTTCCGAAGTCACTGACATTGACTGAATGTCCACAAACCTCTGCCTGAGTAATTTGTTAGACTGTTGCTGTAGACCCAGGATCACTGACTCCATAAATCTCCAGCTGGAATCTACTCTATTGGCATTCTAGGTCCCCAAAGGGCCCTTACCCAGTGTGAAGGCAAATGCAGCCAATAGTAAAATAAATACATTATTAATAGTGCATCTCTTTGGCTGAGAATGAAGTCAAGAAGGATTGTCACAATTGATAAATATAAAGGGTTCACTTTTTGAAGTTGCTTTTCTGCTTTTATTCTAACACCAGTTTTGCCGAAAAGTCTGTAGGACTGAGAGCAAGATATAGAATTTACAGACAAAGGCAGTGAAATAGTTTAAAATTTGATTCAAGTCTCAGATTTGTTTTTGTCTGTAAAATTTATGAGGTAAAAGGGAAGTGTTTTTCCCATTTTTTGAAAATACTTTTACCCATTCGTTGTTCATTTAAAATCACATTTCCCAGGGATGCCAGAGAAGATCTCTTCTTTAAAAGATTTTAAAACACTGCTGATTCTTCCTGGATATTTTTCAAACTCAGTCAAGGAATATACAAAATAAAACCCTCCAATTTCAAATACCTTGAATAATGGCAGGAAATAACTTGTCAGAGTGATAAAAACTTTCATCCATTACTTAACCCAGGGAAAGTAGAAAGCTATATTCCTGAAAGTATATTGAAACAGACTAGAAAAAGAAAAAGAAAAAAAGGGCGCCTGGGTGGCTCAGTCGTTAAGCGGCTGCCTTCGGCTCAGGTCATGATCCCAGAGTTCTGGGATCGAGTCCCACATCGGGCTCCCTGTTCAGCGGGAAGCCTGCTTCTCCCTCTCCCACTCCCCCTGCTTGTGTTCCCGCTCTCGCTGTGTCTCTCTCTGTCAAATAAATAAATAAAATCTTAAAAAATAAATAAATAAATAAATAATAAAAGATTTAAAAAAAAAAGAAAAAGAAAAAAAAGAAACACTCTTCCAGAGACCAAGTAGCACTTGAAACCAACCTAGATGATGTTCCGTGAGTGTCACAAGATTTGACATGTGACCAAAATAGATGTGTGTGACTGTGAATGCACACCCATGTCTGAGTATTGCTGTGAGAGACAGAAGTATCATCAAGGAAAATGTGCTCTAAATGTGGAAGTATTTCATAGTGGGGAAAAAAATTACCACTAAAAAGAATTTGGATTAAGAATTCCTCATATCAGTGAGGTCATATGATACATGTCTTTCTCTGATTGACTTATTTCGCTCAGCATAATACCCTCCAGTTCCATCCATGTCATTGCAAATGGCAAGATTTCATTCCTTTTGATGGCTGAATATTCCATTGTATATATATACCACAGTTTCTTTATCCATTCGTCTGTCAATGGACATCTTGGCTCTTTCCACAGTTTGGCTATTGTGGACATTGCTGCTATAAACATCGGGGTGCATGTACCCCTTCGGATACCTACATTTGTATCTTTGGGGTAAATACCCAGTAGTGCAATTGCTGGATCGTATGGTAGCTCTGTACCTCTGAAACAAATAATACATTATATGTTTAAAAAAAAAAAGAAGAAGAAGAAGATAGCAGGAAGGGAAAAATGAAGGGGGGGAATCGGAGGGGGAGATGAACCATGAGAGACTACGGACTCTGAGAAACAAACTGAGGGCTTTAGGGGGAATGGGTTAGCCTGGTGATGGGTATTAAAGAGGGCACGTTCTGCATGGAGCACTGGGTGTTACACGCAAACAATGAATCATGGAACACTACATCAAAAACTAATGATGTAATGTATGGTGATTAACATACCATAATAAAAAAAAATCTTTTTTTTAAAAAAAAAGAGAATTTGGAATAAGTTTTATGGACCCCTGAAAAAATAATCCAGCCAAAATTCATTTAAAATATCTTTGAGGAAGACTTTTTTTTCCTACTTATGTCCTACTTTTTTTTCCTACTTACGTCCCATAAATGGTTTTCATCTAAATGGAGGAGTTACAGGGTATAAGGTTTTCTAGAGTCTAAGATTCATAGATTTGAAATAGTACCAGTTCTTTCATTCCACCCTCTACAGTATCTCTGCAAGGTAGTGATTCAGCTTCTGCCTGAAACTATAAAAACAATAGCTACCATTTGCTAAGTGTTTATTTGTGCTGGTACTGTGCTAAGTACATCACAATTATCCCACTTAATCTTCATAATAACCCTATGAAGAAGTCATTATCGTCACTTTTATTTATATAACTGAGGTTTAGAGCATTTACTAATGTGTTCAGGGACAAAGAACTAATAAGAGGTGTTTCGACACATGAACTCAGGTCCCTGTGCTTCCAAAGCATATACTCTTAATACCTACAATATGCTGCTTAAGTTTAGTGGATGGACAGCTTTAGTTCTTAGAAAAGTTTCCTTATATTGTATAGAAATATCCATTCCTCTAAATTTCAGAATAAATTCAGTACTTCTTATCTGCCTTTCAAATAAGAAAATACAGCAGATTTCTTTTTAGTATTTTTTTAAAGGTAAATATTCCAGATACAAACTCTCCTTTGAAGAAAAAAAAAAAAAAAGATGATAGAGTCATGAGGAGATAGAGCAAGCTTCATGGAATCTCTCCATTTCATCAAATCACCACATCACATGGGATTAAGGGATCACCTCCAGAAGTCCCTAGTAAAATCATAAACTACTTACAGTCAGTAAAATAATTGTACATCAGCCTGGATTTGTTTATACATTAGTTGTTACCTTATAAAGAAGAGAACTAGGGAAGGTTATATGAAGTAAGTATGTTCTGATGGATCTACACAGGAATTGATATTGGAAACAGGCTACTATCAGGTGTAGATTAAGTATAAAATGTCTAATTGCTTGATGGCACCCTTAACCAGCCTTCTCATCAAATTCTTGCTTTCCAGGAGCTATAATAACATAAGTTCTAGTAGTATTTTATTTCTGTGGGGTTAGCATTGACTCTTTTACCAGGATTGTCTATTGAATTATAAATATCCCTAAAACTCTGTGAATTAACAGATTCCATTATTTCCTATCAATAGGCACTGAGATGAAAAAAAAGGAACTGACAAGAGCAGTGGTTCTCCAACTTCAAGGTGCCTCAGAATCATCCGAAGGGCTGCACAACACTTCTGGAGGTCCTGATTCAATAAGACTGCAGTGGGGTCTAAAAATGTACATTTCTAATAAGTTCCCGGATGCTGCTGATGTTGCTGCCTCTAGGACTACACTTTGAGAGCTACTGGATTAGGGAAAGGTGTAGAAAGGGAAATGGGGAAGGGTTAAAGGAGAGTGTTCCAGAGCCTAACTTAGCATATACAATATTAATGTTATAAAATTCAGTGATCATATTATAAGCCTATCTGCAATAAGAAAAATCAAGCATACAAATTCAAAGTGATGTACACCATTGCTGAATACTGGTGAGGTAGGATGAGTCATCTTACTTTCAGCATTGCATTTTAGATATGAACAAAATCTTTCAAATTTGAGGTTCAAATAAGAACCCTCTGAAGAGCTTGTGAAAAGTAAAGATTCCTATACCCAATTCTGGACTCAGGGCCAGACAATCTACATTTTAACAAATTCTCCTGGTCACTCAGATATAAGGTGTATGAGGTTGCCATGCTCAGGAATCAAGGCAAACAGGATCAGGTGCTAGGGATGCCCTCAGGGAAGCAGTGGAGAGGTGTGTGAGCACAAGGGCAAGCTGTGGTGCCTGAGGGAAGCAGAGGTAGACTGGGAAAGGGGGATATATGTTTGTTATTCAACAAGTTGGTGCAAAACAGATGCTGACTGTGGAAGCAAGAAACAATTTCACTATACTTGTCAAAACACCCTACCCAACTTACATAGAAGCATCCTATATTTATAGAGAATGTGAACACAGAACATCCATGTTTAATTCTCATTTGGCAGAAACCCACTCTACTATAATACTGTTGCCCTCTAAGGAGCCACCTGGAAGAACACTTTCCAAGCAATTTGAGTGTCATCCCATAGGGACCTATAGCCTTTGTCTCCTACAGGACAAGAGAAAAACCCAATAAGAGGGGGAAGAGACAAAATAAGGCTTGCTTAGCTTTAGTTTTAAGTTTTCATTTCTCCCAAGTATGTAATTGTATTCTTATTCCTAATTAAGAAAATTAATCACATTATTTTCTCATCTTTCTTTGTTCTGTTTATCTGCCCTTATGTATGGGGGCTTAATAATGAAAGCCGTTATTACCATCAGAATATTGTAAAATTCCCTTGCTATCCCATTATTTTCCTAAATATGTCATTAAAATAAAATCATTTTTTAAAAAAGTAAGGAAATAATAAAAATTCCATTAGATTTATTTTGCTGAGTACCCTTGGATTTTTAAGGACATGAAAATGAAAACTATATTTTTATGAGCACTGAGGGTAGACTTTGAAACCCTGTCATAAGTCATCTGTCTATATATAGCATCATTAGATTGGAGTGGAGGTCAAATCAATTCTGATATGAATGCATATTCCACTCTAACTCCAGGAAAAAATGATGTATCTCTGCAAATCATTTTCTGTGTACTTTCTATTTTAAGAAAATACGTCCTAAAGTACAAGAATTAATTTTACAAACTCCTGTAGACTCTCTCAATGAATAAAACCAAAAAGCTTAGAAGGCTTTTAAGGTATATCTCATGATTGCCCTCATTTTCCCCCATTTCACTGTTTTTATCTTACATAACTCTAGGGTCCCCTCAACTTCTCCCCTTCCACCCTGCTCCTCTTTATTTGACAGAGAGAGAGAGAGAGAGAGAGAGAGAGAGAACAAGCAGGGGGAGCAGCCGAGGGAGAGGGAGAAGCAGGCTCCCCGCCGAGAAGGGAGCCCCATGCGGGGCTCGATCCCAGGACCTCAGGATCATGACCTGAGCCGAAGGCAGACACTTAACTGACTGAGCCACCCAGGCGTCCCCGGTGTCTGAGATTTTTAAATAGGCAAGAGTTTCCTTTCCTGCTATCCCCAAAATAGCAATAGGGTAAAAATCTAAATAATTTCAAATTAAATTAACAAAAAGTCTTTGCAATAGGGTTTTATAAGTCTAAAACCTGAGTCTTAGAATGATTTCTTTAATGATTAAAATGGCAACATAGGGGAATGCAATAAAAAATTGAGAATGATTGAATAGATATAGAACAGAGAAGAAAATATATGGTGGATATGATTTTCATTTCCTTTTCTATGTAAAAAGAAATTCAATATGCCATACATACTAGAATAATGAGCATATATTATAAATAACTGAATCACCTTGAGTTCCATTTATTAGCAGGAGTTTTCTTAGAAATGATTTTTTTCCATTATGGTACATTATAAGCTTTCAGAAAGCTCTATCAAGGTCAGGTTTCTGCTCACAAAGCATATTGTAGGTAGACACATAGGATAGAAAGCAAAATGTAGCCAAATATACTCTGGAACTGGGAATCAGAGAGCAAAGATTATTGAAAAAATAAGACCCATACTTTTCTTTCCATAAGAGAATAAAATGGCAATGAAGGAGGCTTTTATTTGTGTGATGGAACTAAATCGTTAAATTTATGGAAATTTTAGAACAAATAAATATTTAAATCAATTCAATTTCTTTAGAGTAAATTTTCCTTTGATTTTTTTTAGGCTAGAATTAGCCTAAAAGTGTATTTAGTTTGTTTTTCTGATTTCCGGGATTTAATATCTTAACTGGATGAGATTGACAGAGCTTTTGATATAAGAAATATTCATACAATTAATTGGGAAACTATGTTACTGGTTAACTCACACTAGGCCAGGACACTTGGATTCAACTTCTAGCCCAGTCACCATCTTGTTCTGTGCCTTTCAGTGACTTACCTAAACTTTTTCTGCTCATTTTACTCACCTATACAATTAAGAGGATTGAACTTGATTGTCTATATGTTCCCCTCTAGTTTTATAATTTTATGGTTATAAAGAAAGTATTTAATATCTGGTATGCCAAAGCCACACTCTCTCTTCCTTGCTGAGGTGACCCTGAAAATCATGTTTGAGATGAATGAACCACAGGGTAAAAGTAGGCTAGATCCCTGTGTTGTCTGATAGAGAAATAAAATTTTACTGTGCTAGTTCACTGAAATTTCAGTATATATATGTTAACACAGCAGAGCTAAGACTATTCTCACTAATAAAAACCTATACCATAGTATGGCCTGAATTATATCCCCCCACTTTCACCAAATTCGTTTGTTTAAGTCCTAACACCCAGTATGACTGTATTTGGAAATAGATCTTTTAGAAGATAATTAAAGATAAGTGAGGTTATAAAGGTAAAGTCCCAATCAGACAGTTTGGTGGCCTTATAAAAAGAGGAGGAGGGAGAGCATGCACTGAGGAAAGGCCATGTGAGGACACAGCAAGAAGGTGGCCATCTATAAGCCAGGAAGAGAGCTCTCACTAGAACCGAACCATGCTGGCACCCAGATCTCAAACTTCCAGCCTCTGGAACTGTAAGAAAAAAAGTTCCATTGTTTAATCCACACAGCAATGGATTTTGTTATGACAGTCTAAGCTAATATACCCCCATATAGTTGTTTTAACAACTGAATTTAATAATGTGTATGAACACCTAAATGATAGCATATACTTACTGAAGACTAGTTCCCTTATTCTCTTTTTTTACATCAATTTCTTTTGGAAATGGTCATTATAAGAAATTTGTTAAGAGAAATGAATACTCCCCTTTTGCCCATCTTCTTTCCTTATAATTAAAATATGATCAAGTCTCTAAATACTTGAATATAAATTTTGGTACTAAAATTAGATAGCTATTTTTCATTATTTAAGTAAAAATACCATTTTTTATATTTTACTGTCAAAATTTTAAACAAGTTATTTTATTTAGTAGTTAAAACAGACTATCTTGAGAAAAATTTTGATACATTTTATTATTCAGTATACAGAGTCTTGCTAAAATTTAATCCTGTAAAATGTGAATTCCATTTTGACTATTTCAGGTTTGTAGTTAACTGATGCTGTTTTGGTAAAAGAAATGTATATATTCAGCAGTTTTGCTCCCATGTCATTTGAAAATATAACGAGAAGACACATATTAACTATACTTTTACAAATATACAGATTATGTATAATAACTGGAATTATTTTATGAAAAATGTGTACTGTGAATTTAATAATGCAATTAATCTGAACAGATGATTTTTGGCTAATACACATGGAAAATACACTATAAACTTTAGAATGTCTTTTGACTGTCAAAAATTCACGTTTTTGTATATCTTTTACATGTCTTAGCTCTTAAATTTAATGCTTCATGAATTTTGCCATTTTGTGAAAACGTATCTCCATACATCCCATCAATTCACTGGAATTATTTATTCCAATCAGATTGCTTTTATTACAAACATAAGTATGAGTTTTAAACGTTCAGATGCACAGTCTACTTTCTAGATCAATATTCTGCTTTTACTACCTGCCCTTGTTCAGTGTTCATTTAGCCTTTATATATTTTTCTATACTTATATTTATTTATTTTTGTTTATAAACAAAAATTATGGAGAATTTTCACTCCTGTGGAGATACCAGATTCTCCTCATACCCTCTTTAAACTTTTTTATCACTTATTTGTCCTTTTTTTTTAAAAGAGAGATTATGTCAGCTATAAATTCCTTAAACAATAGAACCATATATTTAAAAATCTTCACCAACTGCCCTGTATAAACCCTCCTGTGATCTATGTCCTTCAGCTTTTGTTTAGGATTGTCCTTTGCTGGATGTGGTTTGAGGCCAAGACTATTAAATGGCCTAAAATTGAATTGAACTGAATTGAATTGAATTGAGACAATTATTTACTGAGTTTAAGAGCAGACCAGAGGAAATTTGGGGCTTTGATTCAGGTTAGACACTATTAGGATACTGTCTTATTAAATCTCTTATTTCTTTATAAATGGGAGCATATCTCTTTAGTTTCTCTTCGTTCAAAAAGACCATGTGTCTTCTAAGGCACAGCTGTGGCAGGAACAGAACACTCTACTTCACTCCCTTGTTGCCTCTGGCAGTATCCTTCGGTTATACTTCTACTACCTGTTCACCACTCCATCCATCACCAGGTCATGGCCCTGGATTGCTTTGCTTCATTGGCTCTTGGAGGGACTTAAATGCCACTGGTGATCTTATTGATTCTTTGTGTCCTTCCCACCATCACTTCAAACATTACCATATTTTGCAATGGGCTTTCATAGTGTGTTTTGTAACCGTAGCTACTTTCTCGTTTGATTGAGGAGAAAGGTTATTTCCTTTTTCTTGGCAGTTGCCTTCATGGAAATAGAGGATTAAAAGTGTCCTTCCATAACCATCTTTAATCAAAAGCTATTGAGAGTTTCAGAAGGAAACTTTTTATTTTAAGGGGTTGAAGAATTGTTTGATTTTTGAAGTCATATGGACAGAGCTAAATATCAGTATCTTTAGATAAGGCTCTACCAAATAATATCATTAATCACTGGACAAAATGACCATCCTGCCAATTTTTCTTTAAGGGTTGAGAGGAGATTAATTTAATTACCATGTTGTTCTGCCCTTGTCAACTTTTTCTAGAATGGCAGAACCAAGAAATTACCTTAAAATAGGAGAATAGGTGGTAAGAAGGAAGAACTAAATTTCGCTGTGTTCTAGGAATGTCTACCAATGAAAATATATGAAAATTTCTTCAACTCTTAATTTCATCTGCTTTGTTCACTACATAATTTACACTCTAGACCTAATTTCTTTCTTCTCTCAAATGTCCAGTGAGTCCTAAAAAATAATTTGGATACTTTTTCAGTGCTAGAGTTTCATTGATGTCATCTCTTCCCGATTTTAATGCTTTTTGTGTGTGCATTTGTGTTCTTTATGTATAGAATTCTATGACCAAACAATAAAAATTTACTAAAAGGAATTTTCATGGTGTGGACATGGAGGAGAGACAAATAATAATGGCCCAATACACCCTTGATATATTAAGCAGTGTTCTATAAAACAAATGGCTACTAAAGATTTCATTCATTTTTGTAATTAAAAGGAAAGAAAACCAAAGTGTTAATAATGTGTAAAAACTTGGAGATAAACAAAAAACAATTAAATAGCTTCATACAATCAATTGTATTAGCAATAAAAACAAAACAACTATTAATTTTCTGCTGACATACCAAGCTTCTGTCAATGTACAATGTGAGTCTGTTTACACCTTGGCAGATGGTTCCTCAGGCATTAAACTGTGGAAAACACATTTATAAAGGAGTTTTCAAAACAAAACAAAGCAAAACAAAATCAACAGCAGAATTTTATGCTTTCTCCTATTGGAGCTATGGCTCTTACCAATAAATACGAAGAGAAATCCTGGTTACAATAAGAACATGAAATTAAATGTACATTGAAAATCCAATCTGAGGTTAAAAAATTAACCCATATAAATAAAAAATCTTCTCAGTAGGCTTCTAACTGATATTTTACTTGTAAGACTAAAGGCATAAATTCCTATTACCTGCAGTAACCCTTAATTTCAAAAAATCAAGAATGTTAATAAAACACAAGCATAATCCTGCTATTTCACCCCCCAAGAGCAGTGGGACATCACATGAGCTAGTGTAACTCTTAGTGAGGAGAAAATTCTCTGAGTATAAAGAATGGGAATAAATGTCTTTATTGTTGCCTGGAGGTCACTTTTCAAGCCCTGTGGAGTTTGCCTTGAATGGGCATCCAGCACTTTCCTCCTCCCTTGGTGTCCTTCCTTTTTCCTTTTTCCTTTTATCCTGCTGCTGTGTGACTTCTCTCTTTCATTCATGTTAGAAAGTCCTCTTTTGGCTTTAGTGGGGTGCCTGGCTGGCTCAGTTGGTAGAGCATGCAACTCTTGATTTTGGGATTGTGAGTTCAAGGCCCATGTTGGGTGTAGAGCTTACTTAAAAGAAAAAAGAAATTGAAGTTTAGAAAATAAGAGCTAAAATCCAAATGAACTTAGGGAGCCAAGATCTCCGATTTTGAGATCTTCTTCAGTGATTCAGAACAGATCTTGTTTTTATGGGAAGCCAAAAAGTCCACAGTCCAATTAAAAAAAATGTTCACTTCTAATGACTTCTTTAAATAATAACATGTTCCGGCCGCTGGGTGGCTCAGTTGGTTAAGCGACTGCCTTCGGTTCAGGTCATGATCCGGGACTCCCCGGATCGAGTCCGGCATTGGGCTCCCTGCTCAGTGGGGAGTCTGCTTCTCCCTCTGACCCTACCCCCTCTTGTGCTTTCTCTCTCTCTCTCCCAAATAAATAAAATAAAATCTTTAAAAAAATAATAGTAACATGTTCACAGGGTTCAAGAGTCAAAAGGTACAAAACAATATGAAATGGAAATTCTCCCTCTCATGGTGATTAAGGACTTTGTAACTGACATCAAGTATCCATCCTCAGAGGCAGAAACTTGTGAAGAATGCAAAATGTCTTAGAGCTCATTTTTCCCCAACTTCTCATTTAGTTTCTGTCACAAACTTTATCTCCAGAAAAATCATGGGTTATGGAAAAGCAAATGTTAGAAAAAGACAATGGGAACTATAATATGGACAAAGGAGAAAATTACAAGTAGGAATCTAAGTTAATAATATTTAGCACCATTTCTGAAATCTCAAAGGCAGGTATAAGTATTATCTTACCAACAGTGCAGGTGGGTGGATAATAACTTGTTAACAGGTATCGACTCTTAAAAACAGAAAAGATAATATAATGAGCAAGTTCACCTAATAAACTAACAAAATAATAAATATTTAATAATTTAATTGCCATTCCAATACTTTTTTACAAGTGTTCCTTTTAACTTCAATATACCTATGATAATATTTGCCAACATAGAAATCCCATTTTTGAAACAATGCAACAATGAAAACATCATTGTATCAATCATCACCATAGGGAAAATTTATTATCCTCTTTAACCAAATATAAGTGACATTATAGTGGTGATAGAGAATTCAGAGTCTGCTGTCTCATCACCTGTATGAAAACAAATTATTCCAAAAGTCCTAGCAGAATTTAAGTATGTAATTATGTTATTTGAGCAAATCATCTCTGTAGTATTCTTAAAAGAATATTTATGTGTGTGTATCAATGACTTCTAAACAATTGTCAACACTAAGACATATCAAAAATCTATTTCTATACTAAACATTCCTTATTATAAAAAGAGATTGGCCTTAACCAAGTCAGTGTTGCCCAAGCTGCATTTTCTCTCAGTGGAAACTGTGCCAGATTTTTCATTTGCCTCTCCAGAGTACTTCAGAGAATGGGAATAACCAGTGAGGCAGTTAGGATGACTAAGTAATTAATAAGGAATGGCCCTGCCATTCCCTGAAACAGCTGAGCAGGTTTGCTTCAAATCATGCCAGCAAACAGACTAATGCCGATGGAGACTCCTGCTCTTCCCAGTAGCATTGCTTAGATACCAGATACGTCCATATTGATGGAAATTTTCAATCCGTTGAATAAAATATTCAAGAAAAGAAGTCTAGAAAGGCTATCATACTGAACAATGCACTTTGTTACCTGTTTTCTGAGTACACCTTGATTGATCCTGCCAAAATCTTCATTTGCTTCCTAGAAGAACAAAACACAATAGAGAACTTAGCTGTCTCAACTCTGAAAGCAATCAAGAGCTTGATAAAAGATGAAGGAGCTCACATTTTTTAGAGTATGTTTGTTCTCTCATCATCCCTTGTTGCCATGGTCACCTTTCAGCACAGCAGACCTCTCCACTGGCACCACTTCAATGCTGCAACCCTACTTCCCGTCCATTTCCTTGTCTAGTTTTTGTGTGTCTCCCACTTCCCATGACCAGCACCATTCCTTTCCACTTGTAATACAGGCTGGCAAAAAGAAAGACATTGGGGGTGCCAATGAGTTGTTTTAAAACTGCAGACATGAAACAAAGAGTGCTCAGTCTTTATAGACATCATCTGTCTTGTATTATATAGCAATGAAGTGAAAGCAAGATTCTACCTAGTGTCTGCACTACATTGTGAGTCCAAACACCCATTATAGAGACTAGGCACTACCAATTGGTCTTTTAATTATATCTATAGTCTTGATTATAAAGAGAAACTAAATATGGTGGTAGTGAGCTAGTAGAGGACGTTATACTAGTTTATACAGACAGTAGTTCCTGAATATATCCTGCAGAAAGAAGGGAAGAGATGGTGGCTAAGGATAAACCAGGGTTCCAAATATACGTAGTGCCTGATGTCTTCAGATTTATACATTCTTTCAGGCACGGACATACATATGTGAGTTTTTAGAGGACTCAGAACACTTGAAATTAAATGTCATATAAGGAGGTTATTTAGGATGGCCATACTGTCAGAGATAACCCTCAGGAGAAATTATTAAAGATAATACGTGGGTATGTTCTTAAAATAGTTCTATTCCTTGCTGTTCAGAAGTCACATGGTCTCTTAAAGTGTTATTTGTCCAACTAAGCAAATTTTGTTGTTATTTTTAACAGCATATCTTCCTGAGCTGGCAAAATTATAATTGTTGTTTTATGCTGTATTATTTGGTTTGTTAGGGTTTGATTTTTGCTGCTGGTGCTTCTTTTAAACAAACTGTCCATTTTTAACTACTGTTAGTTGAATGTACTTATGCCTGGAGGTTATTTTTACAAAAAGCACAGAGAACTGAAAAGTAAATGAGATTTGCATATTTGTGAGGTTTTTAAAGTGAAGAGTGTAAAGATTATAGGTATTATCTTTCTACATTTATAAGACAGTCTACAAGTAAGAAGTATTTTTCCCAATCATCTGAAATAAATTTACAAAAAGTAAGGTTGTAAACATCTGGTCTTTATGCTTAAGGACAAAAACAAGAATGCAGCTTATTTTAAAAGGTAGAGCCACATTTATCTGTTTACATTTAATAATTCACAAGATTTTTAACTCAAAAAACTGACAAGGCAAGGAATTTCCAAATAATTTGATTTGGCATATTTATATTCAGGAAATAATAAAGAAACAGCTTCACACAAATCAAATTACCTCTTCCTAAAGGAGACTACAAAGGTTCCTAAAATCATGATCTTTTGGACATGTGGTAAATTGTGAAAAATCAGTACTTTATGAACTGGAGAAAAACAGCATTTATAGTGGTTGAAAATCAATTTTTTCTTTTATGTCTTTGGTGAAGAAATATTCCTCATGTTACAGAACTGGGCATTCCAATTCTATTTTCTCCTTCTACTTGTCATCTTTACTAATGCCAAGACAAGGCACCCATGTACCCTTATGGATGCGCAGTAAAGGTGGTAAGAGAGTTAATATCTTCAAAAACTTTTAGCTTTATTTTGTAGTATAGTGTAGTCTAGACACTGAAAGTATCACAGACTCATAGAATAATCTACCTTCGTTTCCCCTTGTAATGTAGCCTGGGAATATTTCTTCTAATATCCAATGACATATATATGTCATTGGAAATATATATATATATATATATATATATATATATATATATATATATATAAAATTGTATTAAACTATTGATACTATTGATAGTGTTTCTTCCCATGTTGTAGAAAGCACTGGAGATATTAATGCTGACCAAATACTCTGAGGAATGTGTCTTTAGTGCAGTGGTTCTCAACTAGCGGTGATTTTGCCCCCTCGGGAGAAATCTGGCAATGTCCCTAGGCAAATATACCCCAGGAGCAAAACCATTTCCAGTTGAGAACCACTGCTTTAGAGGACAGATTAAATTGTCACAAAACCTTGATTACTTGGATAAATAATTGAGTTAATACTTGGATTAAAAAATTGAATTTAAAAGCAGAAAATGCTAGAACAATTCTATTCCCATGAACATGTCAGATGGCAAGCAGCATGCTTTTTTTTTTTTTTAATGGAAGAAATGATTATACATTTCTAATACCATTGTTTACTAGCTTTTCATAACAATTTTTACCTTTCTGACTAATATATGTCTAATACATTTTGGAAGTAGTAACAGTTCTTTATGGCTACAAAGCAACCAATTTTTAACCTACTACTTTATTAAAGCATATAGTCCCTAGTGGCCTAAAAGACAATCCCATTTAATTGACCAAGTTGGATTATAGATAAAAGATTCATTATAAATCATTAAACAAATCATTAAAAATTATATACAAAAGTCTCTTTGAGAAGGGTTAACAATTTCTAAGTCTCTATCCTGGGCTGGTCCTCTCAGAACTAAAATATACAAACTTTTGTATTTTGAATAATGGTATGGCAATACTTCAATAGGTAAGGTGTTTATTACTTCGCCATACTTCACTACTCTGCCCTAGACTATGGAGTCTACTATAAAGCCAATAAGATGAAGTATAATGACTGTGAAGAACCCTAATCTTATAGGTTCAAGCCTAAGGCCATTTTATCACTGAACTTCCGTGACCTTTAATTTCTTCATCTATAAAATGGGAATAAAGGTACCCAGTTCATTCGTTCTAAAAAAACGGGAAAACAAAGTTTTGTAAATGTGCTTACCTTCTTACTTGGTATGGAATAACATTTGATTTAATTGTCTAACTTCAATTTGTGAGAGGATTGCTGTTTAATTTTTCAAACTTAATTAAAATGTTAATATCTATTATATATTAATAATATTTCAAAATCTATAAGCCATCTTTAAAGGAAAACTGTATTTTCCCAAATAGTTGAAACAAAAGAGTATTATCTGCAAAAAACCTCCCTAGCTTGGTCAGATCCCTCGTTGTGTATGGATGATTACAGTGGACATTGATACTGGTGGTAATCTTCCTTGATGTATTAAATGATGTATTGCTTCATCGGAACTTTCTTGTGCCTTTGGGCTCTTTGTATAACCTAGGAATCTTTGCCTGTTTGCCCTCATAGCCTCAGATAAAGGAAGTAAATAGTGATACTGAGGAAGTGAGGTAATAATTGATTTTTAAGCTTCTATTTTTTTTCACAGTTATATTTTTATTTTTATTATTATTTTTTAATTTTATTTTATTATGTTATGTTAGCCACCAGACTTGTGAACTCAAGGATTAGGGAGAAAAATATGTTTAAATTGTAAGAAAATAGGGGCTTTTATTTGTTTCTGTTTGTTTCTTTGTTTTTTTTAATTCTAGGTGAACAACCACTTATATACTATAAATAATGGATTTGGGGAGAACACATCAAAGAGCCAGTCTAGTTCACCTCAGACCAGGCAAAGATTCCACATGATAGAGACAATGGGATAAAAAAAGTAGTTGGAGAGCAGGGAAATAGGGTGGGGTGTGGTTGTAATCTCTTAGGAGGGCTCCTAGGCCTTGATCCATCGAGGTTGATGGACCCACCAAACATGTATTGATGTAATAAAGCAGAGGGGCTGTTGGCTTGGCTTCTTCTGGAGAGTCTGAGTTTCCTAGCATCCCTTCACACCACACCACACTGAAAACACCATACAGAAAACATGTTAGCACGATACATGTTGGCAGAGAGGGCCTGAAATGGCTTCTCTAAATCCCCACAGCATCAGCATGATACAGGAGTATATTTGCAAACATTTTTTTTCCTTCTAGAGGGGTACAGAGAAGGCTAGAAAACCCAAGGAAGCCCCATATTCTAAGCAGGCTGGATCCCAAGTGTTTGGACCTCTGACTAGACATCTAAGAACACAGGAGACAAGGAAGGGCTGAGAGGATATGTAGATGCCAATGCTCAAAGATCTAAAGGACAGATGGCAAGTCGACAGATGCTGGCATGATCAGACAATCACCAGGGACAGACCAATTGGACCAACCTGTTAAGTATGCCTCAGAGCTGAGAGGCAACTCTAAAAGAGAGAACCCTAAATTGACTAAGGTTGACTAAGACAACCTAGAATCAAACAAAGAAAAACCTTGATATGTCTTAACTTACTCCAAATTTACCTAGATTAAATTTTGAATACCTGAGGTATAAGAGAATTGAGGTGATAATTACATTCAGTGATGGATAAATAAGCCAATTATAGTTTTATAAATTGAATTTATAGCTTGTAAAAATTATACCCATTTAAAAATACAAAATAAATAAAGGAACTATCACTTTTTCCAATATATTCCCTGTAAAATGTGATTACCTCATTCCCAGGAGATGTGGCATTTGATTGACTTGTACATTGATCTAAGAGAAGTCTGATAAAAATGTGAAAATGTTCATTATATAATGAAGAAAATATATAAAAGTGCACTATATTATTCCAATATTTGATTCAAATGTTGATTTTTACATAACTGTAGAGTATGTTTTATAATACCAGCGACCTTTAAAAATGAAGTTCTGGAGTGTTTCCAGCTTGCATACTGAAAAGAAAGAACAGAGTTATTGGGTGCTCCCAATAAAAACCTTGTCAAATTCTAAAATAAAATAAGATCATGTGAAAGGGTTTAAAGACAGCATCATTTCAACAGATTTCTTTGAATGTGAATCCTATTAATGTGATTAAAACTGCGTATGGTTTCTGTTAGTCAAAAGTACATTCAAAGAAGCTCAATAGATAAAATTATAATTTATAGCATTAGAGTTTTATGAAACTTCTATCTCCTCAAAGAGAAGTTGGATGAAAACACTAATTGGAGAAGATCACTCACCAGGATCAATATGAAAATGTAAGTCAAATATGACCTCTGACTCAGGATTATATTGATGATTTAAGAAACACCAGATTATTGGAAAGTTTTTAAATAAATCATTATTGCTCAACATGAAATAATGCCGAAGACATTAAACAACATTCTATGAGCTGGCAACTATATTTCCAAATAGGAGAATATAAAAGATATTAAAAAAATTCATTTTATTATTTTAGCCCTCATCTTATGAAATCAATTTTAACAAAATATCCTTGATATAAATATGTTCTACATGTACTTGGAAATCATTTAAAAATTCTTGAATGGTAAGATCTGTGATATCAAGGAGCCAGGATATTTTGTAAAGTGTTGCATTTCCCTTAATACAGTTCTTCACCCAGAACCTGGGAAAATCTCTCCAATAGGCCACATAAAAGTTTGGCACCAAATTTCCAATTTGAAAACAGGTAGATGATAGTGAATTAGAATGAGGCTGTATTAAAGAAAAGAAATGAAAGAGTCACTGAATTTGTTAAACATGTACCATGTGTCAGATATTGCTTAAGGCTGAGGAGAATGGGATACTATTTGAAGATGAAGAGTTTAGTAGGACCTGATTTCTAGGAATTTATTATCTAGTTGAAGATATACACAAATGGATCACAAATTATGCAGAATTATGTCCAAAACACAGGTGTGACTAACATACTGCAAGAAGAAAGTGTTCAGGGCCAGAATTAGAGCAAACAACTGTAGGGAAAGCAACTAATGAGTTATAGGTTGTGAAAAAGAAAGAAAAAGGGGGGAAAGCCAAAGATTATTTTTTTCTCATTAAGATAAAAGATAAAAGAAATCAATAAATATTAATATTCTTCTTCAACTTCCAGATTATACTAATATGTAACTGCCTTCCAGTACGTATTTCTCTACACAATCTCTGTCTGACTTTTGTATTTCACATTCCTAAAGAAACCACTCCAACAAACACTATGACAGTTTCCCTGGCATGCAAGATTTGGGTCACTGTGTCTTTTCCAAAGGAATTTTACTCTGTTAAACTGGGGTTTATATTCTTTCAATCTTTTATTCATTCAAGATGTATAAATTAAATACATTCTATTGGCAAAGTGCAGTCATAGAAACTTGGAATTTCAACGGCAAAAACAAATAAGTTTTGTTATCAGACCTAATGAACTTACAGTTCTCTCCTTTCCATACTTTGAGGTCCTCTCTCCTCCTTTTTCTCCCTTTCTCTGCCCTCTTGATCCCAACCTTTCTTTTCTTTGCTCAAACTAGATTTGGGGACTTTTCAAACTGGCTGACTAGAATCATTATAATGTGAGGGGAAATCACCCTTTGCAAGAAAAAGATAAATAGAAGCAGAATCTCTATTTAATATGTTTATTCCACCAAATTTTGAATAAAAAGTAATAGACTACTAGAATCTGAGCTGTGTGTGACAGAAATTAAGAAAAATCTAATATGGGCCTGCCTTCATAAGGGTAGCAAGGACAACACACGTTAAATAACTATTAGCAGATAGAACTATTGTAGTATAATTATGGTCAATGTTATAGGAACTTCTAAAATCTATACTGAAGGAATAAGAGAAATTAGTGCAGAAGGATGGTATGGAATACAAAAAGAAATGGTGACTGAATTAAGTGGTAAAAATTCATTAATAGAATAAAACACTTTCAGTTATAGTAGTGACAATAATTTGAAAGAATAAGAAATTATAGAATTAAAATAAGGGACGATGATAGCAGGTAAGTTGAAAAAAGGGTGATGACGGCTCAAGGGTTCTTAGGGCTATTGTCTAGGTGTTGGTCTAAGATATACTGTCTAACTTTAGATATTGTAAAAGTGTAAGGTTACCCACTGAAAAGAGAGAAGAGTGTATAAATTCCAAGCCAAAAGAGAATCAAATGTAAATAAAGAAAAACAAACAGATGGACAAAATGTGGTAAGTGAATAATGAAGTAGAGACCAAAAGAATACATTTTTCCCTAGAATTTTGGAAGAAAGAGAGAGAGGGAGGGAGGGAAAGAGGAAGGGGGAAAAGAGAGAGAGGAAGGAAGGAGGCAAGAAAGAAAGGAAGGAAGGAAGGAGAATGAGAAAGAAAGAAAAGTAGTACATGATCAGAGATGTAGATAAAGCTATAGCGTCATCTTTTCCC
The DNA here is from genome assembly GCF_004348235.1 of Phoca vitulina. Taxonomy (NCBI): domain Eukaryota; kingdom Metazoa; phylum Chordata; class Mammalia; order Carnivora; family Phocidae; genus Phoca; species Phoca vitulina. The sequence goes on along the minus strand of NW_022589712.1, from coordinate 63,175,278 downwards.
TCCCCACAACTCCCCAGTGGGAGATCATAAAAAATGTTTGCATGCTAATAGTTTGGGAATAGGGCAAAAATTATGATGTTGAGAGGGGTGTATAATTTGGCTTGAGGTCCTGGAGAAGTAGAGGGGAACTGGCTGTAGAGCACAGGTGGGCCTTGGCCTCTGATACAGACAACCTACCTTTAACAGGAAGGAGAGAGACAGGGTTCCGTTTGTATTTTGGAAGTGGAAAGATGGGAGAAATTGTATTTAATGACTTGCACTTTTTCACTGAATTGTGAGGCAAAGTCGCCAACTGAAAATGAAGATGAGGAGGCATTGATGATTCTGGAATGCAGGCTTTTCTGGTGCCTTGCTCCAGATATAAGGAAAATAAAAGGAGATAAAAAGAAACCCAGAAAACTCACTAGACTGTCATTTCTCAAGTCCTGAGGTCTCTGCTCAGTGCCCCCTTCCTCCTTCTAACTTTCAGAGTCCCTTTGCTGGTTTAGTTATTCCCAGTTTACTTCATTCTATTTTTAGGGGTGGAGTAGGATAAAACAAGTCTTCCCCATGTAGAATTTAGCTTTTGAGATGGCATCTACTTTTTTGTGGTTTATAAGAGTTGGCCCTATGCTACAAGACAAACACTTGTGAGTACAGAAGATTACCAAGCTCTTGAGACACATACCCCACAAATACATGGGTGCACAAACACAACTTAATTTCTCCCTGCAATACGAGATCCATAGAATCTGTCAGGTGAGAAACAGTGTAGAATCAGTGAGAAAAGAATGAAAACAAGGGGAGAGAGGAGCTACAATGGAGCAATATGGAGGAAAACAGAAAAAAATATAAATACACTCCTGTGTTAGTTTCCTCCTTTTTAAAAAATTCCAGTCATTTCTCTCTAGAAATGATTGAGCCCAACAATGGCTTTTCCATTCCATAGTTTGAACAATGTAGCTTTTTTCTCCTATGCCTGAGCACATTTTTTTAAATGCATCTCTATTTTTATAACCGAATGAAAACACAGCCTTCACACTAGTTTCAATAATGCTGTGTCTTTAATGCCTCTTGTGCAATAGGCTTGAATAGTGAATTGGCTGACTAAATTTAGGGAAAAATATGTATTGGCTGCTTAAATGAACTTCCTGATCGGTTAAGGAAACTAGAGGGGTATGAGAGCCCACATTAAGTAGAACACACATGTATTTTAATTTCTTGTTGCCTCTGTTTCTTTCATGGAATAGTTTTGCCCCCTCAGGTAAGATTACTCCTTTCTTTGTTGACTCCACACTCTCTTTTAGCTCTACCTTCTATTTCCTCTCATCAGCTTGCCTGATAGCATTGTAATTCACAGTGAATTGTGTCTCTTTTACACTCTTCACTATAGCTTTTAATGTGCATCACCTGATGACAACTTATTTCTCAATTCATTTTAATGTAGTCTATTTCTTGAAAACATACCATCATAAATTTCCCTTCCACGTTACAACACCATGAGAAACTACCTGCAGCTGTACACACGAGAAAACACTTGCCATGCTTTCAAAACGGTTGGGTGTAGTGCATGAATCGTATTCATATTTTCCTTACCAAGAAGTTGTATTGCCAGAAAAATCCATATTCTATTTCATTATTTTTCTTTGATTTATAAATGAACAGAATAATTAAAACACAATTACATTTTTATATGAAATTGAGCTGATTCATCTCTTTCTTTAATATCAGAAAATTGGCCTTTCAGATCTTCATTCTTGAAGATTTCCTGTCCTTCATGCACTTCTAGGTATTAGTAATAATTGAAAAGTGTTACTTTTTTAAAATCTCATATGCAGTGTTTTTCAAAATGCTTTCCAATTACACCCACATCTAAAAAGACACCTACGTGCATATTAGTCTTAGTTTCCATAATTCCCTTTGAAAAAGGTTGATAGATACCTAAGTTGAAGGAAACCAATTTATTTCTGAATCTAGCAATGTTTTTAGGAAAAGGAACTTTCATGGTGTCTCCCAGGATGTCTTCTCTCCATTCCATAATATTTTTTTAAATTTCATTGAAAATTAATGTCAGTTTATTTCTTAAATCATCAAAAGAATCTTCCTTATAAATACTATAGCAATGCTGAGAATATGGAGTCAGATTCCAATTCCAATTGATCCTTAAAATCAATAAAGCAAATATTATCTATTTGAAACATAAAGTGTTAAGATTGTTCCTGTAGGGGCCAAGGGCAGGTTGCCCCAAGATGGACCACTGTGGCATAAAGATTATTTTGTGTTTGAAGGGATTCAGGACAGGTCCCCCCAAAATGTGTCACTGTGGCATGCGGAATATTTTAAGCTGAAGGCAACCAAGACCCTGCAGGCTCAGAGAAAATTTTGTCCCTCCCTTAACTACATAGACTAGTCTGAATTAGGGATATTTCCCAGAATAAGGGTTATTACCTGAGATGAATTTTATCTGAGTGACCCATCTGTATGGCAAGGCAAACATCTAATTAACAAACATCTGCTCTTCTCCCTATTTCCCTTGAATTGCATTTCTTTCTTTTGAAGTCACAGACCACTACCTCCTTTTCCTTAGTTCAGGATGACATATGTACCTTTTTTTTTGCCTGACTGTCCTTGGAATTCCCATGTCTATATGGATTCACCATAATATGCTATTAAATTAGATTTTCTCCTGCTAATCTGCCTCACGGCAATTTGATTCCTAGTCTAGCTGGAAGAACCTTGAAGAGGACAGAAATTCTTGCTCCCTGACATCCCTAAAGACAGGCATCACATGATGTGTTTCTTCTATAGGATACGATTTTAATTTTCCCAAATATGATATTTACACCAAATTTACTCTGTTAGCAGCCACAGAAGTACTATTGTCTCATGGGTCCTTTTCATATGTTACTGATCATACCTCCTTCACTTGACTTATATGTGGGTTTTCACACATGTAGGTATGGCAATTTGAAAATTCGAATTTATTATATTAGACTAAACTCTCTTTCAGCCTGCAGGGAATTCGCAGGGGATAAAAAAAAAATTTGATGCTTCAAATAGTTGATAATGACTTTGCTTCAGGGCATCAGACAATTTATTTCAAATGCCCTTCATTTATTGAAATCATTTAAAGTAATAACAACTAGACAAGTTTCCTCTCTCCCTCCCCCTTCCCACCACCAGAAAAAAAGAGACTACTAGCTTCTGGATGATGTAAGAAACACAACACAAAATACTTTTTTTTTTTTTTTTTAAAGATTTTTTATTTATTTATCTGAGAGAGAGAATGGGAGACAGAGAGCATGAGAGGGGGAGGATCAGAGGGAGAAGCAGACTCCCCGCTGAGCAGGGAGTCCGATGCGGGACTCGATCCCGGAACTCCAGGATCATGACCTGAGCCGAAGGCAGTTGCTTAACCAACTGAGCCCCCCAGGCGCCCCCACAACACAAAATACTTTAAGGTGTGTAAATACAGTCATTTTTATTTACCCTGAAACAGACCTCAAACTGCAGAACTCAGGTTGGTTTTCCCAGTTGTCTCTCAATTCATTTGTCTACCCCTCCTAAATTCTCCTCACATCTTTATTTTTTTATTAATTTAATTTTTTATTTTAATTCCAGTATAGTTAACATGTAATGTTATATTAGTTTCAGGTGTACAATATAGTGATTCAACTCTTCCATACAACACCTGGTGCTCATCACAACAAGTGCACTCCTTCATCCCCATCACCTGTTTAACCCATCCTCCCTCCCACCTCCCCTCTGATAACCATCAGTTTGTTTTCTATAGTTAAGAGTTTGTTTCTTGGTTTATCTCTCTCTCTCTCCCCCCCACCCCGCTCATTTGTTTTGTTTCTTAAATTCCTCATATGAGTGAAATCATATGGTATTTGTCTTTCTCTGATTGAATTATTTCATTTAGCGTTATACTCTCTAGCTCCATCCATGTCATTTCAAATGGCAAGATTTCATTCTGTTTCATGGCTAAATAATATTCCATTGTATATATAAACCACATCTTCTTTATCCATTCATTTATCGATGGAAATTTGGGCTTGGGGTGCTTCCATAATTTGGCTATTGTAAATAATGCTGCAATAAACATAAAGGTGCATGTATCCCTTTGAATTAGTGTTTTTGTATTTTGGGGGTAAATACCCAGTAGTGTGATTACTGGATCATAGGGTAGTTATATTTTTAACTTTTGGGGGAACATTCATACTGTTTTCCACAGTGGCTGCACCTGTTTGCATTCCACCAAAAGTCGAAAAGTGTTCCCTTTTCTCTGCATCCTCGCCAACACTTGTTTCTTGTGTTGGTTTCAGCCATTCTGACAGGCATTAGGTGATTTCTCATTGCAGTTGGATTTGCATTTCCCTGCTGATGAGTGATGTTGAGCATCTTTTCATGTGTCTTAGCCATCTGAATGTCTTCTTTGGAGAAATGTCTGTTCATTTCTTCTGCCCATTTTTTAATTGAATTATTTGTCTTTTGGGTGTTAAGTTTTATAAGTTCATTATATATTTTGGATACTAACCCTTTATCAGATACATCATTTGCAATTATTTTCTCCACTCTGTAGGTTGCCTTTTAGTTTTGTTGATTTTTTTTCCTTCTCTGTGCATAGGCTATTTATTTTAATGTAGTCCCCATACTTTATTTTTGCTTTTATTTCCCTTGCCTCAGGAGACACATCTGGAAAAATGTTGTTATTGTCAATATCAGAGATCTTACTGCCTGTACTCTTTTCTAGGACTTTTATGGTTTCAGTTCTCACATTTAAGTCTTTAATCCATTTTGAATTTATTTTTGTGTATAGTGTAAGAAAGTGGTCCAGTTTCATCATTTTGCATGTAGCTGACCAGTTTTCCCAACACCATATGTTGAAGAGATTTCCTCTTTAAATGCTGCTTCTCTCTTTAAGAACTAACTCAAGTTCCCCAATCATCCTAGATTAGGTTTGCCAGGGTTTTCCCACCAGCTTATAAAGTTCAACACAAATTATATTTATTGGACACTTATCAGCTCTATATATTTAATGAATTTTTATAAATCTATCTTATCTCCCCCAACAAAATTATAAATTTATTTAAGGATATAGGACCATGTGTCTTCCATAGCTACTGTAATTTTGAAAAGATATTTAATGATTCATTGCTTGCTCAGATTTGTTAAGAGAATGATCCTTACTATTTATTTCTATATAATTTTTACATGTTATGATCTTTAATATAAATATTAAAATAATAGGCATTGTAACTTGCTGTTAATGTTTAATAAAATATAATTTATACTCTTGATTTTAAGATTAGACTTTGCTGTAAAAGAAATGATTTTCAATAATTTTTAATATGACATAAAGTGACTAACTGAACATGTAATATATTAACCTTGAGTCTTTCCAGTGCGCCAGGAGGGATCCAGGATAGAGATTTAGGAGAAATAGATTCTAATTTCTACCTTTGGCAATTACTATAATCTGGGAATTGGAAAAATTCATATAAAGTCCTTTAACCTTTTTGGATCTTCATTTCCCCATAAAATGAATATGGTCTAGAAAACTCTCTAAATTTACTTTCAGGTGCAAAATTACATATGAGCTGGGCACACTGGAAAAATATCTTTACTTGAGGTTTTTTTTTCTTACCAAGTCTCTTTATGTTAAAACTTTCATGTGAAATCTTGAGACTGCTACAAACAGATAAGAAAATCACTAAATTTCATGCATACTGAAGGGGAGCAGAGTTCGCCACTCTAAAATATGTCTCTGGCATAAGGATTATTTTAGGCTGATTATTTTTTTTAAGACTTATTTATTAATTTGAAAGAGAGAGAGTCAGACAGAGAGAGCAGGGGGAGGGGCAAAGGAAGAGGGAGAGAATCTCAAGCAGACTCCCTGTTGAGCATGGAGCCCAATTCAAGGCTGGATCTCAAGACCCTGAGATCATGATCTGAGCCAAAATCAAGGGTCAGATGCTTAACAGACTAACCCGCCCAAGTGCCCTTAGGCTGATTATTTTTAAGAAACAGCAAACAGGAAAAGCTCTGAAAACTGACTAGATGTTACCCTTTTGTAAGAGACATGTTTAAAAGAGAAATCTTCATTTGTAGGGTGTCTCCCTCTCTGCACCTGGAAGAGAAAAATGATCCTAAATTGTAGAAACTTATTAATGGAGACGGCAACAATTTAAATCTGCGTAACAACTTACTTTAGTTTACTGTGCTTTTCCTCGTAACCTCTCATAACTGGCTTCCTCTCCCAACCAACATTTTCTTTTGTGTTTAGCTGGAGATATTATTTAAGGTGGTGGTTTGGGCCATTTCAGAGAGTTACTCAGTTTTCTTGGGTATCTGTCATACATACAGGAAATATACATATTATAAACTTCCATTTGTTTTTCTCATTAATCTGTCTTTTATTACATGGGGGAGGGAAGGAGATCTCAGCCAAGAACCCAGAAGGGTAAAGGGAAAGTTTTCTTTCCTTCTCTACAATATTCCCTCATTTAGCCAAACCCATAACACATATGAATCAGTGAGATTGTGATTTATAATTCTCTTTTTATGAGCAAGAAACATATCCATAGATTAAACAGTATTTTAAAAGTCTAAGCTATGGGGTATCTGGGAGGCACAGTCAGTTAAGCATCCAACTCTTGATTTCAGCTCAAGTCCTTATCTCAGGGTTGTGAGATCGAGTCCCACTTCTGGCTCCATGCTCAGCGCTGAGTCTGCTTGAGATTCTTTCCCCCTCTGTCCCTCCTGCTCATGCTCTCTCTCTGTCAAATAAATAAATAAATCTTTAAAAATAAATAAAAAATAAAGGTCCAAGCTGCAACATAAAGTGGCTGATAATGATTGGTTTACTTGCAACATTTTTTTTAATTGGATATACATCAATATCCCAATATTAAAAAACAAAAATCAACTGATTAAATTTGAAGATCTAATTGGCTTTATTAAGTGATTCATGAATCAGACAGCAACCCATATAGCAAATAGAAGGATTTTTTTTTTTTTTTAATAGGAAGGAGGGTGAGGTAAGAAGTTATTAGTAAAATACAAGAAAAGATTACCTTTCTTGGCAAGGTCACCTTTTTTAGGTGGAAGGACAGGGGTTCCTATTAGAGGGGTTACCTCATCTTCCTTTGGAGGATGGAGAGGGCCCATGTGATAGATTACCTCATTAGGGCTGACTAGAAAATTCCAGATTGATTGGCTTAAAATCCCACTCCTGGAGAGCTTTAAACTGCAATTAAGTCTTGCTTTGCTGTCCTGGGTACAAGTGATTCTACCTTGGACCTGTGATTTTCTTTTTAACACCAACAAATTTTTGAGCAATCCAAATACCTATCACTTTCTTCCTTTTCTTCCACTTTCCTCTTTTTAAATATAAATTTACTCACTGAGAGTTAAGGCTATAAATGCAGACATACATAATAGGCAAGTCATAAAATCACATAACATTTTAAACACTGCCATATTATGATTTATAAGAAATACATATGTAGTCACTCAGATGATGAAAATATATTTCTCACATATATTTAGTCTATGTCCATGGTTCCTGGCTCAGAACTCCCCAAACCCTTGGATTTTCTTAAGTATCTTTTCTCAAGATATTTGATCTCTTATCCCCAGTTCCTGAAATTGTTTCAGTCATGAAGGAGAAATGGATATCTTGTTATTCATAACAACCCCTTTCCACCACAACCAGGTTTATGTTAATGAAGTGACTTTTGAAAAGCTCCTTAGGATGGGGGATAGTTGCCAAGTAAACTGACAATCAAAAGGTTGGACTTTCAGTCCTATTCTCTGATTTCTGGGGAGGAGTGAGGGGCTAGAGGTTGAATCAGTCACCAATGGCCAATGAGTTAATCAATCATGACTATGTAATGAAGCCTCAATAAAAATCCAAAAGGAGGGGTTCATAGAGCTCCCATGTTGGGGAACCAGAACATTTCCATGTACTACTGTGCCAGGCCCCAAACTCCGCAAGGACAGAAGCCCCTTTGTTTGAGATCTCAGCCTACATCTCTTCATCTGATTGATGATTCCTACCTTTCACTATCCTGTGTAGTAAATTGGTAATCTAATGAATAAATGGGTTTCCTGAGTTCTGTGAGCTGCTCTAGCAAATTAATCAAACACAAGGTGGGAGGGGTGCCTGGGTGGCTCAGATGGTTAAGCATCTGCCTTCGGCTCAGGTCATGATCCCAGGGACCTGGGATCGAGCCCCACATCAGGCTCCCTGCTCAGTGCAGAGCCTGCTTCTCCCTCTCCCGCTGCCATTCCCTCCGCTTGTGCTCTCTGGCTCTGTCTATCTCTCTGTCAAATAAATAAATAAAATCTAAAAAAAAAAAAAAAAACACAAGGTGGGAGCTGTGGGAACCTCTGATTTATAACCAGTTGGTCAGAAGTACAGATAACAACCTGGACTTGTGATTGATATCTGAAGTGGAGTGCAGTCTTGTGGGACTGAGCCTGTACCCTGTGGAATCTAATGCTATCTCTGAGTAGATAGTATCAGAATTGAGTTGAATTGTATGACATTCAGCTGATGACCTAGCATTGCTTGGTGGTGTGAGGGGAAATCGGAAATTAGTTTCAGACATTAGAAATTGGTCTCAGAACACCATTTAAACACAAATGAGCAAAATTCATAATTACAAAAACCACATGAAACTTAACCACATGCATTATTAATAAAACAGATTTACCTCATGAGTTTTACCCACCTGTCTTGCTATACCTTTATTTATAAGGCATCTCTTAGGCTAATAAAAATGTCAGTAAGTGCATGTGGTGCTGACATCTGCTGGCAGAGATGGTTGGGAACAGTTGGTGACCATTATGATTCACCCTATGGAGATGGGTATGGAGGGCCTAGCGTAGTAAATCTTTAAGATTTATTTATATTTCCATGACTTCTAATACTGTATAGAGAAATGTGTCAGATATTAAGAATATCACATTTCCAAATATTGACCCTTGATGAACAGAATGTCTCTGGGCAAGTCTTTTAACCATGCTGAGTCTAGATGCACTCTCCTATCTCTCTAGCTCTAATACTTAGTTTGGTTTAATAGGTAATCTCCATATAATCTTCATTGTAGTTTAAAATAGTTCAGAAACTTACTGTAGAAGGTAATTTTTAAGTTATTAAAATAGACCAAGAACTAAAGGGAATCAGATTAAATCTAAGTTAGTATTAAACTTTTATGTATCAAAGAAAAATAAAGAGTTCTTCTAAGCTGAAAAACAGCCCAAAGATTTAGCCAGTCACATACTTCTAAGCTTCAAAACAGGGGATGGAGTATTTATTTTGAAAAAATACAAAATATAACACCAGAAGAGCTGAGTTTTGTTTCTGGGCAAGTCATTTTAATATCTCCATGCTTCATACCTAAAAATGGAGATAATATACTCACTTCACAGTACAATCATGGGGATTAAGTGAGAAACGTGTGTGATGATGATTATTAAATTATAAAGACCTTTACAAATGTAAGATAATATTATTCTTTAGCTCCATTAGCTTTGTACATCTTTATATAGCAATAATAGCTATGGGTCCCCTGATAATTTCATCTGGACTTAAATTATTTTAAAATTTATAATACAAAATCTCAAATTAATAGTGTAATCAATTTAAAAGACCCAGATGTTCTGAAAGGCTCACATGTGCCTAATTTCCTATCCAAAGCTTGATGATATATTAGGTCCACAATAATGTGGGTTTGAATAGTTCAAATATATATTTGAGAGTAGTTAAGTTAAATAATAAATACTTAATCATCTTCCAAATTCTCTCTATTTTATTACTATATTTTATTACTTGGTTTTGATTTTACCTATATATTGTACAACTATTATAAATGATGCAGTGAGCTAGATGATAAAGCAGCAGTGTGGGCACAGAAAATAGAAAGATAAAGATACAGCATAGTCACTGGCCTCCACAGACTTCCTATTTTCATGGGAAAGATAGATATTCCAAATGAAACAAATGAGGTAAAGGGATTTGGGGAAAAATATTGAGTACAGTCAGAATACAGACTTAACCCAACTCAAAATGTCAAGTCAGAAAATGTTATCTTGTTCTTTCATTTAAACTTGTGCCCCAGTAACCAGATTGGGGCAGGATATTATTCCTGAGACATGTAGTTTGAGCACAGGGTAAGCAGGAGTTACCATGCCAGAAGGTGGTCAGCAGTAATATAAGGCAGAGCAGATAAGTTGGAACTGGAACTTTGACTAGGTAGGAGAGTTCAGAACTGCAGGTCACTAACGGGAACTAACGATGGAAGACAAAGTTTAGGTAGGGAATGCAGGCCCGTCTGGTAGCAAGTATATGAGAAACAAGTGTAAGGTTATGGAGCAAAGTGCTAGAAACTCAACAGATGGTAAAAATAAAGGTAAAAAAAATGTCCAAAGATTTTTAGTTAAAAAATAAGAGGTTAGAGTATATTAATTCTTTATTTATTAGACATTTATTGGGACTCCTATATACCAAAACTTGGGGAAACAAGGATGAATATGAAACAGGTCTGGCTACTAAGGAATTCATTTTAAATATTTACTGGAAAACCCTAATTTATGTCAGCAGCTGTGGTGGGCACAAGCTAGAATAAACAATAGACACGAAATCCACTTTCATGGAGTTTATTTAGATGACTGCAAACAATTAAATGGAAACAAGTGTTAATAAAAGCAAATATCAGAGAGTGGTCTTAAAAGTCTTCATCACAAGAAAAGGGTCTTAAGTACGTATGGTGATGGATGTTAACTAGACTTATTGTGGTGATCATTTTGCAAGGCATTCAAATATCAAATCATTATGTTGTAATCAAACTAATATAATGTTATATGTCAATATGTCAATTATACTTCAATAATAAGTAAGCAAATAAATAAATAAATAAGTAAATATAATACTATATTGACTAAAAAAACATATGCGAACTGCCATGAGAAGCAGAAGCATTTAGCAAAATCTTGGGAAAAAACAAAATGGAGGAGTTTGTCAGGAATATGACAAACTATCAATGCACCTAGAACTGTTTTGGATAGGTAGAACAACCTTAATATAGAGTAACTGAGTGATTGATTAAATAAATATATTATGAATGAATGGCAGAAACAATATAAAGGCAGAGTGAAAGGGAAAAGGGCTGGAAAGGTAGGTGTATTTCTACATTTATTTGAGTAAAAATCATGAATACAATGATCAAGAATCTAAAATTTCCTGGAACAACTTTGATTTAAAATAGCTTGTCCTGCTCTCTCTCTCTCTAAAATAAATAAATAAATCTTTAAAAACAAATTTTAAAAAATGGGACACCTAGGTAGCTCAGTCTGTTAAGCGTCCTACTCTTGGGCTCAGGTTACGATTTCATAGTCCTGAAATCAAAGGCTGCCTTGGGCTCTGCACTCAGCAGGGAGTCTGCTTGGTATTTTTTCCCTCTATCCCTCCCTCATCTCTCTCTCTCTCTCTCAAATAAATAAATAATCTTTTTTAAAAATTACAATAGCTTGTCCTATAGCTCCCCAAATACAATTCTGCTTACCAAACATGTAGTGATGATTTTCTTTAAAAATGTAATTGTTTTAAGCATGTAGAAGCAAAATAAGGCTTGATACCAAGGATGCTGCCTTTTGAGGTAGAACTTTATTATTTCCTTTCGACCAAGAACTTAGCTGGTGGGAGAAGACTGGTGTGAGCCTATAGTTGCAGACAGGTAGAAACACCTGGGGGTTATGAGGGTCAGAAGGCAGGGGAACGTAGTCAGTAACGACATAGTTCTAGATTCACTGATAGTTTGCCAGCTACCTAACTCCTCCTGTTTTTATTTTTTTTTCCCTATGATCACACCTTAAACATTTTCTTATTTCAAATCATTGAAGTTTCAACATGTAAGGACTACAAAAATGATTTTTCAATTCTCTCTTCACCATTCAATGCATAAAATAATGACTCAGAAAAATGTGCTTAGTACCATCAATAATATCCATCAAGAAGAGCCCAAGGCTCTACTCAGAATTCTTCACAATTTCTTGCACCATTTGTTCATAGTTTAGATTAGCAAGCAAATTATTGTCAATTACACAGTTCTGACAAAAGTAATAGCATAAACAGATACTATCTTGAGACAAGTTCTTTCTGTAGTAGATGATTTTTATTCTCCCACAACTCACTCCTATGATATTTTCAAAATTAAAATCCCACACACTAAGCTGCATCACAGTAATACATCAACTGTCATTTGCTGTTTCTTCTCACATTTAATTTAATTTTTAATGTCTACAATAGAAATCACTGCATAAATTTGGAATAATACCACAGAAACTAATGTTTTTGTCTGAGCCTGTGATATATAGTAGTGGGGAGAGGAATCCTAAACAATATTTGATTAAAACATTGGAAGTTTTGATCAGCTGTGGCCAAGGCTGAGTAACCCCAGACCATTTGTCTCATAGTTATAAAAAATAAAAATCTGGTATTCAATGCAAGTTTGCTTTGGCATATCTTAGTGTCTCAAGAACACTGAAATATTCAGCAATTAGAAGTATAGCTTAACATGAAGACTAGCTATGCTGAGTCTGAACAAAAATTTTATTTATTTTAAATGTATTGGATTTTTATTTACTATTAGGCCAAGTCAGCCTGGGTGGCCCAGTCGGTTAGGCATCTGCCTTCAGCTCAGGTCATGATCCCAGGGTAGTGAGATCAAATCCTGCACTGCTCCCCCCTCTCCCTCTGCCTGTAGCTTCCCTCTGCTTGTGCTCTCTCTCTCTCTCAAATAAATAAATAAAATCTTTTAAAAAATTGAATCATAGACAGAATTCAGAATTTATAAATAAAGTCCCCATAATTTTCTACACACATGGCTAATAAGAAAACATTAGACTTGGTTTTAAATCTTCTTAATCTATTAATGATTACTCACTTTGCTAAGCATGCCCCGGAAAGCCAACCATCAGGGATGGCTTCTTTCAAAACAACTTGCTTCTAAGCCCGATGTCAACCCACTCCTGTCTTTGTAACAAAGATAAATCAAAATTCTGCAACTAGTACAAACCCAGATTTTGTGTGTGTGTTTCAGTTTGCAAAACTATTGACCTATTTGATGTTTGTCAATTCTTTCTTCCACTGCATTGGATCTATTGATGAGCCCACTAAAGGCATTCTTTATGTCTGTTACTGTGTTGTTCAATTCTAGCATTTCTATTGGATTCTTATAGTTTCCACCTCTCTGCTGAAATTACCCATTTGATCACGCATGCTGTCTACCTTCTCCACAAGAATCTTTAAGCTATTAACTATGGTTATTTTAAATTCCATCATATAGTTCCAATATCAGTGGCATGATTGCCTTATCTCTTGAGAGTATAATGCTTTAGCTTATCTTTTCACATGCTTCAAAATGTTCTTGTTGCTGTTGGAAGCTGGGCTTCTCATATTGTATAGTAAAGACTGAGGTTAGTAGCTTTATACCTGGGTATCAGTACCCCTTTCTTTCACTGAGGCCTTTAGTTAACAGATTTGATTATTCAAATTAAGAGCTGAGCTGCGTTGGGGGGATTTTTTTGCCATGGTTACCCTTAGTGCACCACAGCCTTCAAATTCTTCTAAATAATTCCTTGTGTTCAGAGTAAGAGCTAGTTTTCTAGAGGTTTTGTTTTGTTTTGTTTTGTTTTTTATTATTATTTACATTTTTTCTCAATGTCTGTTGCACTATTAGATTTAGGCCTTGCTTTGCACTGCATCTCAGAGATGGTCTGTATCCAGCAAAATTCCTTTTTTAAGACTATTTTTTTAGAAGTTTCAAGGTCACAACAAAATTGACAGGCACTACAGAGATTTTCCATATATCCCCTACCCCCAATGCATGCATAACCTCTCCCGTTATTAACATCACTCACCAGAATGGCACATTTGTTACTAAGGATGAACGTACATTGATGCATCATAAACAACTGAAGTCTGGAGTTTACCTTAGGGCTCACTCTTGGTGTCATACATTCTATGGGTTTGGACAAGCATATAATTATATGCATCCCTCATTATAATATCCCATACAGCGTATTTCCACTGCTCTAAAAGTCTCCTGTACTCCACCAAATCATCCCTCCAACCACCCCTGAAAGATTCATTTTATTCTATGCCTGTTGGCCTGGTGGAGTGTCAGGATAGGGGTGTTCTATGTTCTGATAAAGCCTCAGTCTTAGGCAGAAACCATATCTCTGCTGACCTTCCCCCAGAGATAGATGTTTTCTCCTCTTCTTTTCCTGCACCTGCAAGGGCTTTCCACCAGTGCTCTCAAGGCAGCAGTGTTTGTTGTCCTCTCTGAGCAGATTAAGCTTTTCTTTGGGAAAGGTGGGTATCTCAGCAGCATTTCCTTCCCCTGCCTCCACTGGCAGCTGTCGTTGCCCCTCTTGTTCTGTATGTGGGAGACGTTCTCAGAATTCTCCCTATTTTTTGCGAGCTCCCACTATACTTTGTAGACAAAAAGCCTGAAGGAGGATGAGGATACTGAAGCAGGAAAGTGAGATTCTTGTCTCGTGGAGTCCAAGAATGAATCTCGTGGACAAAAGAGAGTGAGCAAAGCAATACAGTTTTATAAGCAAAGATATAGAAAAAGCTCTCAGGAGTGAGAGGGGTCCTGACCAGGTTGCCAGTGACGGCTTTTCATCTTTGCCCTTTTATTAGGACTTTACCAGGAAACTGGCCAGTGTCTAGCTCCAGATCAGCAATCTGGAGCTAAACATGACGCTTATCCATTGTACATGAGTCTTTGTTTCTTCTGACATCTGTGATCTATAGATATATTTTGCTAGGTCTGGTTAATCTTTATAGTTAACTTCTTCTTTGAGGCCTGATTATTTTTCATTTTCTGTGGTCATTTGTTATTTCTGTGGTCACAATGTAATTATTAGAAAAACATTTTTAACCCTAGTAGTTGGGACAGGGTGATCTATTTTTCTTCCCTCATCTTTGTTTTCATTTTATCTTAGTGTCTGCATACCTAAAATACCCTCAGAGCCTAGTCAGGGGTCTCCTATCTCTCCATACCTGAAGTCCCATCCTTCCCCTATTCAATACCTCTTACATTTGTAGCTCCAGGGGTTTATCTTTCTCACCAGCATGCCCATCAGTGTGCCAAACACCTGAACTCCCACTACTGGGTGTCTGGCTGTGTCTTGCACCAGAAAGACAGTGCTCTAATCTTTTCTCCCCCTGCCTATCTCCCCCTACATTTTGGGCTGTGCAATGTCAGGACTCCAGTGGGTTCAAAGAAAGATTATGAATTTCGTATTTGTTTGGCATTTTTTTTTAACTCTAAAACTGGGAAATCACTCTTTGCAGCTCCCTACATCTCTGAGTGGAAATCAAAAGGAAATCTTAGTTCTCTGAATGTTCAAAATTTTGTCACTACTCTGAAAATTGCTTCTATTGACTTGCTATAAATATATAGTCAAACAAATCACATAACATTTCCTTTTTTTAATTTTTTTATTATGTTATGTTAATCACCATACATTACATCATTAGTTTTTGATGTAGTGTTCCATGATTCATTGTTTGCATATAACACCCAGTGCTCCATTCAATACGTGCCCTCTTTAATACCCATCACCAGGCTAACCCATCCCCCCAACCCCCCTCCCCTCTAGAATCCTCAGTTTGTTTCTCAGAGTCCGTAGTATCTCATGGTTCATCTCACCCTCCGATTTCCCCCCCCTTCATTTTTCCCTTCCTACTATCATTTTTTTTTAACATATAATGTATTATTTGTTGGAATGCTCAAAATAGAGCACAGAAAGGTAAATATAGCAACATTATTCAAATAATCATTATTGAGCAAAATTTATCTTCTCTTTTACTTTACATTCTAAAATTAGTAAATTTGAGGAATAGTTACACATGCCTACAGACACACACCTGCACACAGTGAGAGAGACTGAACACAAAGTATACTGTCATTGTCTAAGGAAAACATAATAAACTAATATAGGGTTATTTTTACTTACTACTAATTTAATAAAGTTTTTCTCCCCAAAGATGCAGAAGTCACTTTAAGGTCTCCTAATTTGTTTTTAAGTAACTGTTAAGAGAAACAATAATAATCCTCATCATCTAAATATATAATTGGAAAGTTGAAAGATGGAGCTTGCTTCAAAGCCATAGTTCATCAATCACTGAGTCATTGGAGAGTCTAACTCCCAGTGAGTGGATTGCTTCCTTCAGCTTTCTCTCTCCAAATAAATCCTTATTTAAGATTTTTGAATTTTTAAATTAAGTGCCAGATATTAATATGATTATTTCACTATCTTTCTCTGTAGTTGCCTTTTGGTTTTTTATGGGCCCAAAATTATGTGCTAAAATTTTTCCCCAAAGATGTTTCTCATATAGGGCCCCTGGATGGCTCAGTTGGTTAAGAGACGGCCTTTGGCTCAGGTCATGATCCCGGAGTCTCGGGATGGAGTCCCGATCAGGCTCCCCGCTCAGCAGGGAGTCTGCTTCCCCCTCTACTGTCTCTCTCAAATAAATAAATAAAATCTTAAAAAAAAAAAAAAAGTTGTGTCTTATATAGAAAGCAAAGCTCAACACTTAGGAGCCAGATCTATGGAGCTGCTGCGTCCAGAGTCCTGCAGGCTAGTTCATCCTAACTTGGTGAGTGGCTCTCTCTAGCTAGGCAGCAAAATTGAAAGAGCGGTGCTACTCTCCAACTTCATATTCATATCAACAACCACGTTCCTGGGGCGCCTGGGTGGCTCAGTCGTTAGGCGTCTGCCTTCGGCTCAGGTCATGATCCCAGGGTCCTGGGATCGAGCCCCGCATCGGGCTCCCTGCTCTGCGGTAAGCCTGCTTCTCCCTCTCCCACTCCCCCTGCTTGTGTTCCCTCTCTCGCTGTCTCTCTCTTGCTGTCTCTCTCTGTCAAATAAATAAATAAAATCTTAAAAAAAAAAAAAAAAAACAACAACCACGTTCCTGTCAAAATGCAGATTCCAAATCAGCAGAAGTGGCACAGCCCAAGATTCTGCCTTTCTAAGAAGCTCCCAGTAGATGCTGGTCTGTAGAGTGTAGTCGAAGGTATTCAGTATTCTCATACTGAAAGATCGTGAGGGCAGGCTAATATTTGTGGGATTTTTTTTTAAAGCTCCAAATGTGATTCTGTTGCACAACTAGGGATAAGAATCACTTCCAAGAATATATCTCACCTTTTTGGAAGTGTTTGCAAAGGGGCTTGTAGGGTTCAATTTTGATACCTAAATTTCATAATATATATTTTCTTTCTTTAGCAAATTCCATGTTAAAGCTTTGGATAAAACAAAAGGTCCTGTCTGGGTTTTGGGGTTTGTTTGTTTGTTTTATCCATTTGAGAGAGGGAGAGAGAACACTTGCTCAGGGTCGTGTCCATGCAAGCAGGCAGAGGGGCACAGGGAGAGGGAGCCAACCAGATTCCCCACTGAGCAGGGAGTCTGATGCAGGGCTCAATCCCAGGACCCTGGGATCACAACCCCAGCAGAAATCAAGAATTGGACACTCAACCGACTGAGCCACCCAGGTGTTCCACAAGAGGTCTTTCTGGAATATGATAAACTATGACATGATCAAAATAATATGTTATTTTAAGTTTAGATGTTCGCTGTTCACATAGGGTTTTTAAGCAGGGAAATTTTTTTTTTTTTTTTTTTTAGAGAATTTCTTTTATTAAGGGGCACCTGGGTGGCTGAGTCGGTTAAGCATCTGACTTTGGCTCAGGTCATGATCTCAGGGTCCGGGGATCGAGCCCCGAGTCGGGCTCCTTGCTCAGCAGGGAGTTTGTGTCTCCCTCTACCTCTGCCTGGCCCCACCTCTCTCTCAAATAGATAAATAAAATCTTTAAAAAAAGATTTTCTTTCGGGGCACCTGGGTGGCTCAGTTGGTTAAGCATCTGCCTTCGGCTCAGGTCATGATCCTGGAGTCCCGGGATCGAGTCCCACATCGGGCTCCCTGCTCAGCGGGGAGTCTGCTTCTCCCTCTGATCCTCCCCCTCTCATGCTCTCTGTCTCCCATTCTCTCTCTCAGATAAATAAATAAAATCTTTAAAAAAAAAAAAAAAAAAGATTTTCTTTCATTAAAATGAAAGTCATTCTAAATGTCTCTTTTTTGTTTGTGAGGAAAAAAATGGTCTTTGAGGTGAGAGAGTGTAAAGTTCTTGTAGTTTAAAACTCTTGAAGGGTGACCTAATTATGTTATAAAAACCGTAATCACAATCTCTGAATTCACAAAATTTCTACCATAGGATTTAAGATACTCTCCTGGTAGGAGCCCATCAAAGGGAGATTCTTCTACTGAAAGTTCTGCTCTATCATTGCCCACTGACCAAGAGGGCCTTAAATTTCCCTCAGCTCTAACCCAAATTTTAGACAGGCTTCTTTCTGCCTCCAAGCCCCAGACTCCCTTCTCTTAGAGCATTTATTTTAGGAAAACTGTCATTGTAAATTCTTTCTCTCTCTTTTTGAGATATAAAGTTTTTAAAAAGATTTTGCCAGTTTTACAACTCCAGACTATTTTTCTCCGGGACCTAGAGGCCATAATTTTAAAGGTAGTCATCACTTCCTTCTACCCATCTCTGGAAGGAGAGGAGCCTAACCTCTGTGAGCACCTTGCCCCATGTTGTAACACCACCTCCTATTATGCAGATATGGGAAAGTTTATTTTTCCTTTGAGTAAGATGAAGTAGCAAACATAGCTGGTCTATGATCCCCTCAACCCCAGCTGTTAAAATCTATCTTGCCTTTACTCCAGTGTAGTTGAGCTCAGACTGACCTCTGGCCCCACTATCCTATCGGCATAGTCTTGAATAAAGCCTTGACTGTTGAACTTTGTCCAGTGTAATTTTTGTTTTGACACCACTTTGGTTTAAATTTAAAATTTGTTTAATGTTGATTTTACCTATTAGGCTATAAGCCCATGAGGGAAAAGATCATGTCTGTTTGGTTCACCATTTTTAAACAATATCTAGTATGGTGTTAAATGTACATTGACAAGACAAAATTATAGTGGCAATATACAAAATCCAAATTAGAAGTAGCCAGATACCTTTTTAAGTCGGATTTAAATGGAAATATAAACTTCTTAGTGTCTCAAATAAGACCCAGCAATGAGAGCACTATGAATCTGGTGAGAAGAATTCATGACAATTCAGTTTCCCAAAGATATCTGAAAGGTTCTCTGGTTTACATAATTTTGCCCTATTCTATTGGTTTATCTACTGATAAACCAACCAAATAAGTATAGCATGAGAAAGTTTATAGACTGGGGAGCCTGGGTGGTTCAGTCAGTTAAGCATCTGCCTTTGGCTCAGGTCATGATCCCAGGGCCGTGGGCCCCCCATCTGGCTCCCTGCTCAGTGGGGAGCCTGCTTCTCCCTCTCCTTCTGCCATTCCCCCTGTTTGCACTCTCTCACTCTCTGTTTGTCAAATAAATAAATAAAATCTTTAAAAAATATATGCTTTTTGAGATTATAACAGGTATAGCCATTTTTATTGTTCATCCTTCTAAATGGTATTTTCTCAGACTTTCACAAATCTTTTCCCAAGATTGCCCAAAGAGTTTCTCTGCTAGAAAAGTTTAGGAAACAGATCACTCTCTTAATTCAGTTTGGAAATTTAATGTCAAGGTGGTATCAAAGCAAAAATTACAATAATACAGCTCTTGCTGGGATATATTTGTATCTCATTTGATGCTATGAGATTTATCCTCCTTTATCTAACCTTCTGTTTAGAAAACATTTAACAGAAGTACATTTAAATTCTTTGATGTAGCTGAGAACTTTATTAAGCAGGAGGGATTTCAAACAGAAAGTAAAGAATATTCTATGACATTTTACCTTAAAATTTTCTTAGATTCATTGAGTACCAGAAGAGCAGTTCAATTAATTTGTTGATCTTGTTTTTCTCTGCATTGTTACACATTTAAAGGTATCTTTTACTTCCAGGTTCTTAAACACACATACTTATAATTTGTCTGTGATTTGGGGATGCCAGGAAGTTGTATTATACCCAATAGGCTTATGGGTTACACAGAAAATATATAGGTATCATAAATTAAACCTTTGTTTGAGAACTTCATTAAAACTGACCTCCATGTCTAGTACTATTTCACTAGTGTCACCTGCTTTCCCTTCCTCTAGTATGACCCCCTCAATCATTTTCCATACTCCTGACAAGGCAGTCACCCTACAGTGCTCCTCATTAACTATTACAACACAACTCATCCCCTGGATGCACAGGAAAATTTTCTGGGGAACATTTAAGATGTACAGATGCCTGGGCTCCACCCCCCGAAGGTCTGTTCTGATGGTGGTCTTAGGCATTTAACAACTTCTCAGATAGATCTAATATGTGACAAGGATTGAGAACCTCTGGACTTCAACCAGTACAGGTTTTTTATTTGATTTACTTATGTTGCTTAATTGAGCACTTCTTTTGAAGAAAAAACTTGTATTGCTTAAAAACCTATGTTTGAGAACATTTCAGAGTTAATACACCTTCCATATGACACTGTGGAAACTGACCTAATACACTTTGAAAAGTATGATCCTATATTCTATGTATCTGCCTCCCTTAAGGAACTGTTTGTGATCAGAGTTCATATCTTAATCTCTCTAGATCTCACCTTTGTCATTTGTAAAATGGGAACTTAATTTAAAAAAAAAGGTTGTTGTAGTGACAAAAGGAAATAATCTTATATATAAAGGACCAAAAACACATTGGGTGATCAATAAATATGTATTTAAAGGCAGAGAAATAAATATTTATTCTAAATGCAAAGAAACAATATGATTTACTCCACAAATAATGCATGCTTGTCATAAACAATAAAACATTTATCTTTTTATTTCTGTAGTTCAGGATACTAAACTAGAAAAGCTCCTTCTATGCATATCTCTCATTGGATAAAAGCGTAGAGCTTCAATATAAACAATGTGCTGGTCAATCCCCCTACTCCCCTGAGTAGAAATCTACCTCATCCTTCCTAGGTTCCAACACCTCCTTCCAGGCAACCACTTTCAAGAAGCGCCCTCTTCACCCTGCTCTGGTCTGATACCATGAGCTGACACCCTCTTATGCAGATGCTTACTTAAGTCACTGCACCTACTTCCTGGCAAGTTGCCTCTCCTTGTGGGCACCATCCATGCCCCACTTGAGCTCCAGACCTCCCCTGGGCTGCTCTCTGCAGAATGCTTTCATCACTCCCCTTGCTCCTGACTCCTTGAACATGGGGTCTCCTTTCCAAGGGGGGGCCCCACATGAAGATACCACCACCTCTCAGGGACACACTCTTCTCCCCAGTCATGAACTCTATGTTGCTTAGCATTTCCCCATGGCCTTTGCCCTGCAGTGTTTGGGCAGGGAGAGGAGAGAGAAAGAGGTTCATTTTTTTTTTTAAATACCATCCACTAGTATGTGTCTGTCACAAAGTGACCTACTATATTCATATGCTTACTTACTATTGGAAAATTATGTGTACTAGAAAAATGTTTGCTTTTTAAAAAATTATAAATAACCGAGATTAATATTCTTTTCCAGTCTGGTATAGGGATAAAACAATCTGTTCCAGATGCATAAAAATTGTCATCTTCATCATAATTATAATGACAACAACTAATAAGTGTTGAGAATTACACAACTAGAAAAGTCACCACTTTTAACAACCATAACTATAGTAATTGATTTCTTTTATTTTGCTCATGTTGTATATCTAAGGGAGTGTTGATCTGAATTATATCACTTTTGTTTGAGATTTAAGAAGCTGATAGTATAACTAGTTATTTCCAGACTTGAAATTAAATATTTGACTCAGGGCAGCATCCAAAGAGTAAATTAAATCAGACTCCAAAAGACTGAGGAAATTTTATTTTCAAAGCTCAAACTTTATGGAAAAACTTTTAGAGAGAATAGTGTTTTCCAAACAAATAAAATTCTGAATAATTCGATTTACAAAAAGCTTTCCAAGATAATATATGTAGTAGAGAAAGGCACAAACTAGACACTCCATTGATGAGTACATAAAATGGCATCAACATGACAATTCAACTTTACTGTTGTAAATTTAGAACTTGACCAGGTAATTCATATACCACATTTCTCAATTCCAGTCACTCTTGTTTGTCCTGAGTGCATACCAAAACAAACTATTTTAAAACATGAAGCCAACATATCTGCTCTCCTAAATCTTTTTTCTTTTCCATCTTCATCACTAATGGGCATTGCCCTATTCAGCCTTCTGTCCTCAGGGGTTAGTTCCTGGATTCCAATTAATTTCCTTAATTCTGAATTTCCCAAAACCATTCAGTGTTGCCCCATCTTCCAACTTCAAAATATTTTGCCAAAGCTCAAGATAGTCCTCAGTAAAGGGCCTGACACTATCAGGAATCATCTCTTAAAATTCAATGGTGGTTGTAAATGAAATTTTCCCCCTGTTACACATGTACCATGAATGACTGGGTATGATGACACATGCTTATGTTACTAGCTACTTAAGAGGCAGAAACTGTAAAATTGCTGAGCTCAAGGGTATTGGTCTGCAGTGTGCTCACACTAAATTTAGCAACATAATATGCTATGGAACTATAAAGAGACTTTTCATTCAGCTGGGGAAAAATGCTCAAAAAGATGCTTCAACTCAACCATGGCAACCCAATGCACTATTTTTTAAAGTCCACTTATTTAAAAATAATATTTCATTTTCAATTTACATTGAATGTTAAATTACTTTTTTCATTGTATATTCCTTATTTTGAAAATTTATATGCTAGTAATTTATAATAGGATATGATATTTGAATTTTGTATGTTTGTTAATTTATATTGTAATTAATGTTTCATAATACATTTATAATTTCCTGCATTTGATTTATACTATATTTTATATTTGTGTATTTGTACATCATACTTTATATAACCATATATCTTTCTTTTTGGTATTTGATTTATTATATATACAGGTCTTTGAATTTTATTATATATTTAGTTTTAACTGATTTGTATTTGTGCATTCTGGGTAGTTTTAATCAATTACTAGTATTAATATTAGTATTTTGGTATTATGGAAATAAATACACACACACATACACCCTTGACATTCTGTGCCAGTATTGCAGTTCAGCAGAGGGATAAATCTTCCGGAATGGAAACAGAGCAAAACTCACATGCTGATTAAAGACATATGTTTGGGAATGACTATTGGAAGAAAATTAATATTTCAATTTGATTTTTTTCCTGGTGCCATCAGATGGTCTTTAAGCTAATATGTGGACAAATCCAAGATTTGTTCAAGTACCTGATAATTTCTACAAGCTAGAAATATTATTCACTGTCAGGTTTTATTCACCTTTTGCAACTAAGGTATTATTTATTTACAAAGAGAATAGTGAAAAGATTGCATTTCAAATGGCACTTTTATATGTTGTCAGAAAATATTTGGCAAAATCTTTAAGGAAAAGAGCTATATTTGGGTAATAAGAGGAATATCAAGTGGTAACATTCAAGTCTGTCAGAATAATCTATTTCATTTATCAGAAACAATAAAACACAGAGTTTTCTAAAAAAAGAAAACATTGACTTAGATGTGAAAGAGATAATACAGTAAAACAAGGGAGTCCATAAAGTGATTGAGCTTAGGTTTGCCGACATTTCTATTTTACTTTAACAATGAAAATGAACTCTATTACCCCAGAGTACCTTTATATCACATCAGCATTATTTATTACTACTATATTGCTAATATCAGTAACGAACACACTCATTTTACAAGTCGTTGTTCAGAACATAAACAATAATATTATTCCTCAAAAGTAAATATTTAAAGATGAAAATTTGAGAGAGTGATTTTTGTCACTTATCACTTCATATTACAGTGTATATTCCAACATTGAAATTAAGTTTACAAACAAAATGTTCTAGGGAATAATTGAATGATTAATTGAATGGTTAACAATAAATAAATAAATAAATAACATTAATATTGCCTGACATTCATTGAATGCTCAGGACGTGTAAGCACAATGCTATGCACTTTCCATGGATCATTTCATTAAACTGTCACAACCATAAGGTACCATTATTATCAGCATATTATAGATGAAGAGAGTAAGACACAGAGATACTTAAAAGGTTAAACATTGTTCTTGTTTCAATAGCTTACCATAACTATGAATGAATAACTGTGAGTCAAAATTAATATGGCCACATTTTTCAATTAATCATGCTTCTAAAAAAAATTAATATAACCCAGAACTCAAGACACCATTCATGAAGTCCTGAAAACAAAACAAATAAAAGATCAGATTTTTCATTGAAAAAAAGAAAAAGAAAATATTCTTTCACTTTGGTAAGGTGTGGTATCTATAGTGATCAGGGATTCAAAGCCACCCTAACTCTCTCCTCTACTTTTTATTGCTATTCTGAGCATCATTCTTTTGATACAGCTTTATACACAAGGTTAAGAGTCAAGCATCTGGAGATTACTGCTCAAATCTTTACAGCTCCATAACTGGAGTTGTGATTGTCAATGTAGAGGTCATTGAGGGTATGGGTGAATGCGGGAAGGTAGGAGGAGTGGTCTTTACATTATGGAGTTTTGTTCTGAATTTCAATTTCTTCAGAAAATTTACTTCCATTCCTTGCCAGTGTAGCAGCCATGCTGACAGTGCTCTGATTTCTGGGCAGATGAGTGTGAATATCTAATCTTTCTCTATACAGACTTGTGACTAATGTCCTGGTTTTCAGCCCCTTGCCTCATCACCTGGGATGGATGCACCAGGGAGAATTTCATAGAAGGGAAATTTGATATATTTGATCAAATATTTAAAATATATAAAAAATACAAAAATTAACTAGAATAGTATTTGTATTTAGCAAACATTATTGTTTGACTGTATTTTTAGCTCTTTTAAAAAACTTCATTTTTAAATAATTATAGGGTTACAAGAAAATTTGTAAAAAAAATTCATAGAGCTCTTGTATAGTTTTCTCCTAGTTTCCTCAAATATTAACATTTTACACAATCTTAATACAAGGACCAAAACCAGGAAGTAACATTGATATAATACCACTTACCATTTATATTGGCCTGCTTGTGCCATCATAAAAAAATACCACAGGCTGGATGGCTCAAAGACATTTATTTTCTCACAGTTCTAGAGTTTGGGAAGTCCAAGATCAAAGTGCCAGCTGGGTTGGTATGTGGAAGGGCTCATCCCTTTGGTTTTAGATGGCCATTTTCTCCCTGTGTACTCCTATATCCTTTTTGGGTGCAGGTGTGCTTAGGGATGGAGAAAAAGAGGTCAGCGAGAGAAAGCTCTCTGGCTTCTCTTGTTATAAAGGCATTAATTCTATTGAGTCAGGGCCCCACTCTTATGACCACACTTAACTACTTCCTTACTTCAAATACAGGGCTTCAAAATATGAAATTTAGGAGGACACATACATTTAGTCCATTACACCATTAATCTATAGGATTTATTCAAATTTAACCAAATGACCAATCCATGGTAGCAAATTGCCTTTACTCCTTAGTCTCCTCAAATCTGGAGCAGTTCTTCAGTCCATTTCTTTGCCTTTCATGACCTTGACATTTTTAAAGAGTACTAGCATGTTATTTTATAGAATATCCTTAAATTTGAGTTTGGTATTTTCTTATGATTAGATTGTAGTTAGAAAATTTGTGGCATGAATACCACAAAATTAATATTGTGCCCTTCTCAGAGCAATATACCAGGAGGTAGATGATATTCATTTGTCTCAGTACTGGTTAAGTTAACTTCAATCACTTGGTTCAGATGATGTGGGCCAGGTTTCTATACTATCACATCGTGGGGAGATAGACTGAGACCATGTACAGTGTCTTATTTCTCATTTTACTTTCTACATCGAGACTATGTAAAATGTCATTTCTCATTATACTTTCATCCACTAATTTCAGCATCCATCAATGAGTCTTGCCTGCAACAGTTATTATTATGATGATTGCCCAAAGGTGATTTTCTATTTCTATCACTCCTTCTGAGTTAGAATTTTACTATAAAAGTGTCCCTTGTCCATGTCATTTATTCAATTGTTCATTTTTATCAGTCTATGCTAATGATAGTCATTTTATTTTGTGAGTTATAATGAATTACTACCAATATTGTAATTCAAATTGTCCCAAATTGGGCCACTGGGAGTTCCTTCAAGTTGATTTCCTGTGCCCTACCAACTTATTCCCATAACAAAAAGAAAATAGACTTTATTTTTAAAGAACAATTTTAGATAACTAAGATAGTACAGATAGTTACCAAATATCCCATGACCCTTTCTCCATTATTAACATCTTAGATTAGTTTGGTACATATGAACCAAAACTGATACATTATTTAAGCTTAGTTTATTCAGATTTCCTTAGTTTTTATCTTATGTTCTTTTTCTGTTCCATGATCCCAAGAATCTAGGATGTTACTTTATACTTATTTTCATGTTTTTTAGACCATGTCAGCTGACAGAGCAGAAAAATATATTTGTGAATACTAACAAGTGTATATGCACATATCAATATGTAACCATCTGTATTTATATCAAGCTAAACAGGAGTTCATGCTGATGTCTTCAATACTAATCCATTACCAAATATATATCCTTGTGTATCTATACTTTCCACTCCAACAGTGAGAAATCTGGCTCCCAATATCTGCCATCCATTTATTCAATTGCTCAGTTCCAGGATACGAATAAAGCAGTGTCAGGACTGTTAACCCATTCTGCTCTGTAAAACAACAAGATTACAGTGCTTGCATTTAGTTCATTTTGCCTTCAGTACAGACTACTCATTTCCAAAGTTACTTGGGTCCACACCTTTTCACTTTCCCCCTTCTTTGAGATTATTTAATACATTCATAATATAGTTAGACCCACCTTTCACAATCTGTATTCCTTCCTGAGATCCCCCGACCTCCTAAGTGATATATTTTTAAAATTGCCATCCTGATTGATTCTTTTTGCTGTCAACTTCCTTGAGTTTTGACACCACTATTACAGTATCATATGGAATAGTTTCATTGCCCTAAAAACTCCCTATCTATCACCTATTCAACCCTCCCTTCTCTCTCCAATCCCCTAGCAATCACTGATCATCATATTGTCTTTATAATTTTGTCCTTTTCAGAATGTCACATAATTGAAATCATATAGCATGTGGTCCTTTCATACTGATTTCTTACACTTAGCAATATACACTTAAAATTCATCTATGTTTTAGTTATTATCTTACCTTTCTCCAAAGCTCTTTGCTAACTTTTCATGAGTCTATTCTCCTTTAAGATAATAATTTGTAATTATTACATAAGGATTAACAAAAACACAGCATTTTTGCATGTTTTTTACCATTAATCAAGTAATATCATACTTTTGCTAAAAACAAGACAACAGATCCAAAGTGAGTACTTACGCTAAGCCCCACATCACCACATGGAGACTCAATACTCAATTATAGTTTTGGCTCTTCCAGAAATGGAATCTTAAACCAGTCGTTGGGAATTACCTGGTCAGCACTAGTGAGATAATCTGCCTGATGAACTTCTGTCATCTTCTAAAAAAGGTGACCTTGCTACAACCAATCCATTCTTTGCTAGTCTAACTTCTTTTTTTCTGTTCCCTTCTGCCTACAAATACCTTTCATTTTGTACAGCTCTTCAAAGCTTCTATCTCCTAGTCTAATTCATAAATCATTGAATGAAGCCAATAAGATCTTTAAAATTAACTCAGTTGAATTTTTTTAATAGTTTACATATTCAATAGCATGCTTTTCTCAATCCACATTATAATTTTTTGATTTACCATTTGACATGCAAAGATTTATTTAATGAACTACATTCTATAACACTGATTGTACATCTTAAATTGCATTTATTTATTTAATTTTTGGTGAAAATTATTTCCAATTTTTTTGCAATTACATATGCATAAGATTCTTAGAACATCTTCCAAATTTATTTTGAGCATATATTAGAATTTCTCTAGAATATAGATAGATGATAGAAAAAGATCTTTCTATGTCGATATATTTACATAAGTACACTAGAAAATATATTTGTGGGAATATATATATATGTGCATATATTTTTTCTTGTGATATTTTTGCTATGATATTTTGCTATGAATCAAAATTTCATGATGACTTTTTAAAAAAGTTGAGGGGTACTCCCTTTTTCTTTTTTTGTCCATGATCATTTGTGAAAGATTGGTGTTATTTCTTAGTGAATTTGGAAAAAATCGATTGGTAAAGCTTTTTGGGCTAGGGTATTTATGAAAAGTACTCAATTTCTTCAATAGATATTTCTTTCATAGCTATGTCCTACTAGCTTGGAAGTGTCATGTTTTCAATTTCATACAGATTAAAATATACTCACCTTTTCATTTTGATTTTATCATTGAGCCATGGATTACTTAGAAGTGCTTTGTTTAATATCCTGGTAGATGGAAATTTTCTAGTTCTTTTTGTCATTTAAATCTATTTAACTTTTACTGTGGTTAGAAAGTATTCTCTGAATAATTTCAATTCTTTGATATTTACTGAGGGCTGTCTTTATTGCCTAGCATGTAATATAGATTCATAGTCCAAGTGTACTTGAAAAGAATTTGTATTTGGTGGCAGTTAAATGCATTGTTCTATAAATAACCATTAGGTCAAGTTTGCTTATGGTGTTTTTTAAATCTTTTATATTTTCACTTTTTTTTTTTGTCTGCTTCTTCGATTGGCTAATGAGAGAGGTAAGTTAATGTTTACAAATGTAATTATAAATGTGTCTTTCTTTTAGTTTTGTCAATTTTTGCTTTGTTTTGAAGATAAGTTATTGGCTTTATGTTATTATTGCAAAAATTCCTTCTTTCTCTCTAGTAATTCATCTTGTTTTATAGCCTAGTGCATGTATAGGGTAGTTTTATTATCCACTTTGTGATATTAATATAGCTACATTAACCCTGTTCAGTTAATGAATGCATATACATCTTCCATTTTTTTTTTATTGTCAAGCTTTCTGTATTCTTGGGGCACCTGACTAGCTCAGTCATAGAGCATGCAACTCTTGATCTCAGAGTCATGAGTTCAAGTCTCACATTGAGTGTAGAACTCACCAAAGGGGGGGAAAAAGAAAAAAAGCTTTCTGTATTCTTATATAAGACATTTGCCTCTAGTAAGCATTATATATTTGATTTCTTTGATAGTATAGTCTGACAATAGTATTTTCCTTGTAGTATTTAATCCTTTTAACATGTAATATCATTGCTCATATAATTTGTTTTATTACACAATGTTACCTTTTATTTCTATTTGAGCAATGTGTTTAATGTTCCTCTTTTTCACTTCTTACGTTTGTATACATATTTCTATTAACTTATTAGTCATACATATATTCTCTTGCAATCTTATTTTAATGACTACTCCCAAATATTACAGCCTGAAACCTTGACTCCTTCTTATTTTTTTAAGATTTTATTTATTTATTTGAGAGAGAGAAACAGAGAGAGAGAGCATGAGCATGAGTGGGAGGAGGAGCAGAGGGAGAGGAGCTGAGGGAGAGGGAGAAGCAGACTCCGTGCTGAGCAGGGACCCCGACATGGGGCTCGATCCCGGGATTCCAGGATCATGACCTGAGCCAAAGGCAGACACTTAACTGACTGAGCCACCCAGGTGCCCTTGAACCTTTGACTTCTTATAGTCTAATTTGAAAAATAACTTTTAAACTTCTGAAATAATGTTAGAAGCTTAAAATATTTTCCCTAACTTGTTTGCTTAAGCCTTTAAATTTAACCATGAAGTCTATAGGCAACTTGAGGCATGACCATCCCTTTACATTTAGAGATCTAGTTTGTATAAGGGTAGTTTTATTATCCACTTTGTGAAGCCATTCTGTCCATATAATCTGCTGAGCTTTTGTGGATCTGCATGAAACCCACAAGGGTACAGTACACACTATATCCTCAGAATAGTGTGAAATATGGGTCTCTGAAATAAGTAAATTACTTAAGTTAACCCCAAGGTTACTCTGTACAGAAAGCTGAATATATATTTCTGAATCTATTCTCCTTTCCAAACTAACCAGGGCTATGTTTTCAATGTATCTAACTATGGTTCTGCAATAAAATCAAATAATAATATAAAGACATTCTAGTAATGCCAACAATAGAGGGGCCAAAAAATTAAATACAAACTTACTTCCTCTGATTATAAAGTTTCATTGGAAAAATTAAACTCCAAGTATGAAAATTCCTTGCAAACTTAAGTCTAATGTCATTAAAATCCAAAATCAAATTCATTGGCCTTTTGAATATAAAAAAACTCAATAAATTCTTTCAATTGATTGTTCTAGTTCTGCCTAGTCTTAGCCAGAGGAGCTCTTAAATGGAGCTGAACTTCCTTGAGAAGCTGCAGCCTGGGCCGTCTTTCATGAGGATGGATGAGATTCCTTCTGGTCTTAAGGAGGGGAATTAGTTTAATGCCAAGTTTCTGATGTACCTCACTTTTAGAGAACCCAGAGGATTTATAGGACGTAGAAGATTATCATAGCATTAAAACCACTAGCACCAAATTTAGAAAACAATCAATATATTTACCTTAAAGCAATTACTCCAGCAAAATCATGTTCCTGGAATGTAGTACTTAACGTTGCCTAAAGTGATAACAATATCTTAATGGTGTCTGAAGGAAGGAAGTTTGACCTGAGTTTCAGCCTCTGTTGGTTTCCAGAATCTATGTAACCTCCAGAGTTCACTGACTAAGATATTAAATTCAACCGGGAGAAATACAACAAGTGCCTTATTTACCCTATCTGCAAGGAAGATCAACCTATGCTTCGTGTCTCTGGTAATTGAAGTATTACTTCCTGCAACATTTTAAAAATTTGCATTATTAGCATCTCTCATCACCAGGCTTTACTAGCAGTGTCTTTCTTTCCTGTACATCATATTCCAACTTCTGCTGACTTGAGTCATCTAGCTAGGGACAAAGGTTTTTTCATTCCTTTATTGATAACGCCTCTTGCTGTGCTCATCCTATTAGGGATGGTATCCACGTGTTTCAACAGGAGCGTCACTTTTAGCATACTCCTGAAATAAAACAGTTTTGATGCTTCTGAAGCCAGTGTCCCAAGAGCATAGGAGGACTGATACCACTGCTATGTATTCCTGAAGATATTGTCTTTCCTCAGCTTTCAAATACCCCAGTCTTTGCATTTCTGCCATCTTTTTCTGTGGTATTGAGATATGATGCTAATGAAAGTGTTGTTAATTTTAATTTGCTTCTTAAATGTTCCTCTATCTAATAGAGGTGGGGCAAGTACTGTTTGCTGGATATGAGCTCTTTCTATTTTTCCCCTTTGCTGTCTTACCTAGATGTTTCCTTTTTAATACATTTCTAGATTTTGTCTTATTGGTTCTTTAAGAATGAGAGAAAGGAAGTCATTGAACTCAGGGAAGAGCAAAAGCACTCACTGTCCAAACAAATTGTCCATCTACGGTTTATTAAGTTGAATAATGAATAAATATACTTAATGCATCTGCTCTCATCAAACTTGACTCTCGAAAACAGGTCATTT
The DNA here is from genome assembly GCF_004348235.1 of Phoca vitulina. Classification (NCBI taxonomy): domain Eukaryota; kingdom Metazoa; phylum Chordata; class Mammalia; order Carnivora; family Phocidae; genus Phoca; species Phoca vitulina. Next base: position 63,143,675 of record NW_022589712.1, on the reverse strand, counting down.
CATACACAAGCTTTGTTTTTTTTTTAACTTAGGATTCATGATCATTTAATTGTGTCGATAAGTTATGTACCTTTTTCACTCTAAGGAGCGCCATTCCTTTTCATTTGTTTATTAATCAGATCTACCCTTCTTTTATGAATAAAGCCATAGTTTGGATTTCTGAAATGCTCAGAGCTTCTATAATTTAACAAATCCCAAACCAACTTGATGTCTTGTGGTGACAAGTGACACTTGAGACTGTGGACAAAATACGTGAATCAGACCTTGAAGACAGTTCGGGGTGGGGGGGAAGACAGAAAAAAAATAGGGGAAGGCTTTGGGACAGCTAATCTATAGTGCTTGCTGACATCTGACACTTAAAGTTTCTTGTAGACTTGACTAAGTCATATAGTAAAACAGAAAGGAATTTCTATGTGAGATTCTCTTTCTCTCAAAGCAAGCTTCTACTAAGTCCAAAAGATGATTTTTCCTGTATACCATGATGCTCTCTACAGCTCTTTCTGCTTGGGAAAATGCTGTGCCTGATGTCAGGCTGAAGTTACCCATGGCCTGATGCCTGGGCATAGCTAATCAGCCTGCACTTGGATGAGCCTGCTGGCTTTGCTGGGGGCTATAGGGATATAAATCCAAGTGGGGACAAAACTGCCATATACTGCAGAGTCTCACCGATCAGAATTTCACATGTCTTTACCTTTAGAAAGGTATCACCAAGGCCAAAACCTCCTGCCATGGCCATGCCAGAAGCTTCAGTTTTCATATATTTTTATGACCTCCCCATCTCACTCCTTGTCCATATCTTAAAAGTTCAGCTTCTACACCAGATACTGGAGTTCAAAGTGACCAAACTACATCAGTTCTCTTCCAGACCCGAGTTCTGAATGAATCAATACATCAAATAAATGAACGGAGAAATGGGAGATCAAAATATCACTTTTATTTTTTTGATAAAATTTAGGTTAAAAATGCAGTTTGTAACTGTAGGTATGACGTCCTAATCCTGACTGCCAAAGTTAAATACTTATCTGCCAGTCACAGGAGGTGATGGGAACCATAGCCATCTCTTTCAAAAGCAAGTTCCTTTTACATCACAGCAGGAAGCAGCAGAACACTCATTACAGAGCTGTGTTTGTTTGGCTCATTACAAAAAGAAGGGGTTCGAAAAGAAGAATGCTTAATTAGTTCCTTATCATAACTTACCATCTGCCATAACTTTCAGTGACCCGGGTAAAAACCCCATAAAACCTAAGGTTTGATGTTCATTCCGCCCACACATGTGGTAAAGCAGTTACACTCTATAACATAGCTGTGCCGAACTGTCAAGGTCAAAAAGCTTACATGAGGACATTGTTCCCAGTCCTTAAAGCCTCCTATTGTGACTGCCAGAAACCCCATCTCTACATGTTATCTTTCCTCCGCAGAACTTCACTTCTTACTACCTCCCCAAGCACCAGATATTGATATTTGAGAAGGAAGATACCTAACAGTTCTCTTTCCTACCCCACTCTCTCATGTTCTGAAGAAATTAAAAGATAAAACGAGATAAAGGCAAATGGAAAGCAGACTATCACCTTTATTGTTGATGAAGCTGAGTTTGAAGATTAGGCTGAGGAGTGAATCAACAATGTGCTTCCTAATATTAAAATTCAGAATGAGGTCAGCCTGTCCACTCCAGCGGACCCTGCTAAACACGGAGGGCAGACCCCTAAGGGCTCCACATGGCCAACAGAATTGGGGCACATATTCTCTTGTCAGGCCAGCTCCCAAGAAAATTAGGAGGAATTGAACTGACATATACCATTTATTCTGCCCAAACTTATCGATCAAATCATCCCTACCCGCCTAGAAAAAAGTGAATGAAGGGGAAAGGGAGAAACCAGAAGTGTTTAGGAAAAAAAAATCCCGTGATAGTCAGAATTAGGCAAGATAGATTCACTAGCCACAAGAATCCATTTCACTCAAAATTTTGACTTCATTGCCATGAAATGTTTTATACTATTGTCTTATAAAAGTTTCTGGAAGCAAATACTATTTAGTACACATAGTGGTTAAGCAAAAAGGTAATAGAGACACACTGCCTAAAGTTAATCTCTGGCTCATTGTGAGTCCTTGGTCAGTCCTGTGACTGGGCAACTAAAAATTAAGACTAGCAATACTCTCTACTCTGTTAGGTTTGTGCAGATTAAATGAATTAACACTTGTGAAATGCAAGCTGTTATCTGTGTACTTTCTCTTAACTCATTTATTTCTGTTGTTTTTGCTTTTTATTGACCAAAAGTTTATTTGATCATTTTTTTCCAAAAAACTTTGCTATTTTTAAATTTTTTCTTTTTTCTTTTTATTTATTTATTTGAGAGAAACAGAGATAGTGAGAGAGAGTGCAGCGGGGAGGAGAGGGAGAAGCAGGCTCCCTGATGAACTGGAAGTCGATCCCAAGACCCCAGGATCATGACCTGAGCCAAAGGCAGACTGACTGAACCACCCAGGGTCCCTAAATTTTTCCTAATACTTGCCTTTTATCATTATTCACTTCTACTTTTAAAGATTTTATTTATTTATTTGACAGAGAGAGAGAGAGCACAAGCAGGGAGAGCGGCAGGCAGAGAGCCGAGCAGGGAGACCGACGCCGGGCTTGATCCCAGGACGCTGGGATCATGACCTGAGCTGAAAGCAGACGCTTAACCAATTGAGCCACCCAGGTGCCCCTTCACTTCTACTTTTATGTGTTTTTTCTGTTTATCTCTCTTAAACTTAAATGTTGAGTGCTCATGTCAATAATTTTCAATCTTTCCAAAGTTTTTATTTTAAATAGTTGTATTTAAGGTTATAAATTTTCCTCTAAACTACTATTTAGATTCACCCTGAAAGTTTTTTTTTTTTCTTTTTTTTTAAGATTTTATTTATTTGACAGAGAGAAACACAGCGAAAGAGGGAACACAAGCAGGGGGAGTGGGAGAGGGAGAAGCAGGCTTCCTGCCGAGCAGAGAGCCCGATGCGGGGCTCGATCCCAGGACGCTGGGACCATGACCTGAGCCGAAGGCAGACGCTTAACGACTGAGCCACCCAGGTGCCCCAACCCTGAAAGTTTTAATGTATTATATTTTCATTGCTGTTCAAAGTATGTCCTAATTTCTATTCCATTTTTTGACTCTTGAAATTCTTATAAATATGATTTTTAATTTCTAAACACACGAAGTTATTTTACATTTTGGTTTCTTGCCTTCTTTAACTCATTTCTAATTTTACTGAGCTCAAAGAGGGAAGTACCATTCACATTGTATTCTATGTATTGTGTTCTGTAAAATAAAATATTCATTTCTAAAAGAATGTTATTTTTTCTGTTGTAGGTATTTTTATCTATCAATAGAGTTATCACTGATCTCAGGAGATTTATGAATAGATCTATAAACATAGAGTTTGTATTCTTACAGTCTTAAATGTGAGTGCATCAAAGCTATCCTGCTTATACTGCATATATTTTACCCAAAATAACTAGATTTGCAGACTAAGCCATATGGCTTAAAAATGTAAAACAGCCTATGAGCATATCTCAAAAACAGATATTAGATTGAATTTTCTAGCACCTGTTTTGAAATAAAAACAAAATATAGTACTTGCTATCCACAGGTAACAGGACTATTTCAAATTGTTATTAGTGTCTTTCCGTTTATTTCCTCAAATCTTCATATTGAAGTGCTTAATAAAAACAGATCTTTAATAAGTATTGAGTATAAAGAAATTTTAAAATATTTCTATTGTTAATATGTGGAACCAATGAGTATGTGAAAAGTAAACTTAATTTTAAATTCTTGTGAGAAATGTAAATAGAATATAAAAGTGGAAAATCTAGAGTTTTCATGTTAATCATACTATCTTTATAAAATCTTTGCCACTTTATTTTCCTTTTTTATAAAATAAAATTAAACTCATCTCATCAAAAGTAGTTGTAAGAACAAAAGTACATAAATTAAAATATCACTAATGATGTAAGCTGCTAAGTGTAAAGCTAATGAGTTTTAATGATTTATGCTTTTAATTCAAGTTTCTTGCCTAAGAGAATATAACAGGATTTCACAAAATTATAGTGGAAAAAATATATTTCTCCAGAAACTTTTACACCATTTCAAGCATATTCTTTTTTTTTTTTTTTAAGAATTCCTTCAGGTTGTATATTCATGAGAAAACTTTAGTGAGGGGTATAAGAACTTTTCTCATGATATGATATTGACGTTAATTTAGCAGAAAGACAAAATAAAACACATTAAATATGTAAAATGCATATAGAAACTCACATTTCCTTGGAACTCAATCTGCAAAACCCATTCATAGAGTCTGTCACTTTGTTTCGTTTTATTTTCTTATTAAAGAGGTATATGGGACCTAGCAGAGGGTTTACCTCTGCACACCCCAGTTTCCCTAGCACACCATTGCATGTGTTGAGTTTTGCAAACGTCCCTCTCATCAATGCCTCAGTTGGTCTTTTTTTCTATCATAGTTGCCCATTGTGGTTCTCAAATCCACATGGATCTCTGCTTGCTTAGCTTGTAATCTCTTTTCTTCTAAACTTCCAGAAAATCACCTGAAGTACCATTTATTCCCAGGTCCTTTTTTATACGTGAAAGGTAGCTATAATTCCTGGTGGTTGTCATCTTTTCTAAATGATCCTTCTTGATGTCTTTGTCTTGGGAAAGAAATAATTGGTGACCCCCTTCAATAGTCCATGAGCTACTCTGTTCACAAAGATCTTAAAAAAGAGCCCATGTCTATCATTCATTTCCACAATACTGTCTGGTCCCATTTATCTAGAGGTAAATGGGTATCTTTCTTGTATGCACAATCCAACCAATGTTCCTATCATGGTGCTCAAAGGGCACTGAGGACCCCAGCCAGCACTCTTCTACTTTCCAGGAAACAGGGCTCCTCTGCAGCAAGCAGCAGAGACTCTGGAAATACAGAAGGATTTTGAGTACTGACATCATAGTCCTACCATGTCTCTGTCTCTGCTTTGAAATTCCCAATGCCTCTGAATCTATACTTGTAAAATGAAGATAACATGTTCTTATATCAGAGCAGCATTTAGTCAATAAAACAGTAAGCATTCCAGATATTTCAAACAAGATGAGCTTTAATTTAGTGAATGATATACTTAACAAAAGTACTGGAATGTCTACTTCTCAGGTACGCTGCTAAGCTTTCAGAGAATCTGGATGTCAATACCACCACTGATATTTGGAACTGCACAAAAACTTTGCTTATTGGTTACAGGTGTCTAAATGACCAAATGAGGCTGATTCTCAGAAGAAGCCCATGAGCCATGTGTCTTCCCACTTCTGATGACAGAGAATAATGGTTTTTTTTTTCCTTATCTTTTCTTTTCCATTTATCTGTTGGAGAACATTTGAGTTGTTTCCAGTTTTTTTGTCAATTATGAATTGAGCTGCTATAAATATTCATATATAAGTTTTGTGTGAATGTTAAGTTTTTATTATTCTAAATACTCAGAGGTGGATTTCTAGGTCATGAAGTAAATGTACATTAATTTTATAAAAAACTTGAAAAACTCTTTTCCAAGTACCTGTACCATTTTGCATCATCACTAGCAATGTGTGAGAGTTCCAAGTGCTCCATATTCTCATTAGTATACTGGTATTGCTGGCATTTTTGCTTTTAATTTTAGCCATTCTTTTTTTTAAAGATTTTACTTATTTATTTGACAGAGAGAGAGCGAGAGAGGAAATACAAGCAGGGGGAGTGGGGGAGGGAGAAGCACACTCTCCGTTGAGCAGGGAGCCTGATGCGGGGCTCGATCCCAGGACCCCGGGATCATGACCTGAGCCGAAGGCAGATGCTTAATGACTGAGACACCCAGGTGCCCAAATTTTAGCCATTCTAATAGGTCTGTTGTGGTATCTTCAACTTTTTTTCATGGCAACTCCCCAAATTTTTTGGAGCATATTCTCTTTGCAACTTTAAATTATAATGTCTTACAAAGATGGTTTCTTTTCTAATATTTTTTTATTAGAATTCATACAACTAAGTACTTTATAAAATCAAATTAATGCCTATTTTTTCAATTGAAAGGAGAAGAGGGCTTAAGGACACTGTAAATATCTCATAGCATGGAAATGACTTTATCGATTTTAGAAAATAACTAGAATTTACTCTAATGAGATTTTCTTGGAATCACATTCAATTTGAGATTTAATATGAATGGCATGTTCTCCTTTAAAAAAACACCAAACTAACAAATACAAACTATCTTCTAAGTTTGCAATGACATGTCACCATGGACTTAGGTACAAAGAAAAGAAATCTTAATATTCAAAACCATAACAAATTCAATTTCCTTCAAATTCTAGACATATAACATTGTATAGAGATAATCTTACAGTTGAATGTGTAATTTAATGGTAGCAAATAGTTCTTAAATCTTTTTCTTTGCTTTCAAAAGCACCTTTTAAAAAGAATAATTGAGAAGCAAAAAAATAAAATAAATTGAAATTAAGTAATAGATGCATTGACAAAATCATAGATCTCAACTTTATCAAAATAATAACTAAGACTCATATTCCACATAGGAGTTGAATGGACTTGAAACTCAAATTGGTTGCAAACAGGTATTGATGCTATATGCTGGTAAAGTTCTCATCTGGTAAAGTGTTACATGTGTAAAAAGGTAAAGCTATGATCTGAAAAGAGATGAAGTGAAGGGCAATCAATACGCATTCTTTTGTTTTGGGTTTTGAGAGAAATCAAGAAATAATTGAGCTTGTGGCACTAAAATTCTCAACTGTTCTTAGTCAGTGAAAATCCAATCAAGAGATCTAATCAGGGTGCTTTAATATGTACATTAAGAGAACATATAAATAAATTCAGAGACAGGTAGACAGTCCACATGTTAAGGAAGCTAGTATTGAAGGGATTACAGCTGTTTGGACCAGGGCTCTTTGGAGATAAGGAAAGTCATTTTAAATATCACTGGGCTCCTTACAGTGCAAGATACTGAAGAAGAAGAAGAAGAAGAAGAAGAAAAAGAAGAAGAAGAAAAAAAGCAAACAAACAAAAACCTGCCTAAAAGAAACCTGCTTATTTACAGGCTTTCCTTCACCCTCACAAACTCAGTTCTTCCCTTTGAGTCAACAGAAAGAAATTTAGGAAAAAAATGAGGCAATAAGATCTGAGACCTGCCTTGGATTCTGATTACTAGGAAAACTTATGACAATGAAGCATAAATGATGTGTGTTGGGAAGGGGTGGTGGTTAAGCACAAAAGTCTTTGGAGTGAGCCAGACACGTAGGTCAGAATTCTGGCTCTGGCACTCACCACACGCATGACCCAGGAGGGACCGTGTAACGTCACATAGCCAAAAACCTCAGGTTTTTCATGTGAGGCGAAAGTTCCCAAATTAAAGAGCTGAGATGAAGATAAAATGAGAGAATTGATATGAATTTCTTAGGGTATAGTAAGTGCTCTAGCAATATTAGTTTTTATGGTGACATTTATTTTTCCTACAGATGCGAGACAATCTGCCAGGCTGAGTATTTCCCAGTTCCTTTTATTTCCTTACTGACAAGATTATTGTAGGATTCAAATAAAAAAAATGTAATATATATATCATGCAACCTGGCAAGCATATGTTATGCCGGGACACCTATGCACAGCATACTAACTTGGTACAAATTATGAAGCACCTGATCTGATCAGGATAAGCTAAAATCAGTAAATGGCTGCCACCTAAATGTTCTGTTCAGTTGTGTTTATTTTGTTTTTGTTTTGGCAAACTCATTACATTCAAACCTAAAACTCTTGAAGTTTGAGATTAGGTTTTATCTTTCATATTGCTGACAATGTTTCAAGTTAGTTTTTCTTCAATTGTCTTTCTTTTCAATAATTTGTTTATCAAATACCTGCTCTCCAAGTGTTCTCTGATATCAGCACCTGGTTTTGGGTGGAAGTGATTTACATTTGCCCATAAACCAACATATTTGTAATACACCTAAAATGTTCTTATTTTATATACAAATGGATATTTAATGGGTAGAGAGAAATGTGATGTGAAGATATCTTCACAATGGCCATGTATCAGACTTTTTGATGGTTCGTATTAAAGACCCTTCTATAGTAATACATCAGTCCACATTCTTGCACTGTAAGAGCAATATTCCACACTCAAATCAAGCATGATTTGATAACAGAAAGGTATGTTAGTTCTTAAGTTCAAATTCAGATAAATAAGTTACAGGAGATTGGACTAAAACTACAAGGATTCCAGGGGCATGCTGTTTAACTTATTTCTGTTTAAAATAAACTGCAGTTAATACTCTTGGTTATTATAAAATATTACATAATATATTATATAATTATTATAACTCTAACTTGGTTATTATTAAGATCAATCATATTTTAGGAGCATTTGGCAATATGATTGCATTTTATTAAAATACAGGTAACAATGTAACTTGTGATATTATTTTCTAGAAAATTGTTATTTCAAGATGGCTTAGTCACCACATTTTTCGTAATTATTTCATATCTCATTTTTCTCTCCATGTTTCCAGAGGATCTGAAACCAGATTCTGTTGCTTCATTTGTATTATAGTGCCTCTCCTCATAGAATGCTTGACTTGTACTTCAAATTGGCATTCCCCATCACTGGTTGCTATGTGTAAGCAATTAAAGTGATGTTTTTGATGGTAAAAGATGACTTTATGGCCCTAAACTAAGTAATGCCCTAATCTTACCCTGCCAATCATTTTAACCACCATTTTACCTCCCTTCCAACCCCCATCCCCAATGCAAGGACCTAAGGCAGGTATTTGCAAGGAAAAATTGCTGAATAGGAATCAAAGCACCACATTTAAAAGCTACTCAAGTGTTGGAAGCTTCAGTGAATATTACTAGGCAATGCATACTACTATGCAATGCATATTATTATGTGATGCATATAAGGTTGGGGTATAGGTGGCTCATGGATAAGTAAGGCTTTCTATTTACTACTTTACTCAAATTTAAATCTTGGACCCATCAGTTCAGGCTTACTTGTGAAGGAAAAGAGAAATACATAGACCATGGATATGCATAGAAATTTCTTGAAAAACTATCTCCCTGGAAGAGAGTGAGATAGGAGTGAGGAGGGCCATGGTCCCTAGTCCTTGCTGATGGCAGCCCTTTCTAGGTATGTGCATTGCATGGATGAAGAATGACCAACAAAGAGCAACATTTGGGTACTGCTCTTTGAGCGCAATAATCCTACCTACTTAAAATCATAGTTCTATCAGTATTTGGCATTCTGACCAGTGAAATTGAGAACGTGTCTTCTCTTGGAAGTGATTTAAGAAGGAAAATGTGGAAGTATTTTGGAGACATGAGAGTAGGATGTCTCTTTCTTCTTTGTGAATCATATTTGGAATATTGCCATTATTTCTGAGTTAAGGGTAATGTTTTTCTTACCTTTATATTTTTAAAATTATTTGAAAGAAGATGGTTTTTTTTCCTCAAGAGAAATTAAATAACTAATTACATTTTTTAAAAGATATATACTGCAAGCCAAAATCTTAGCATGTTAGGTGTTTCTCATACTGAAGAATGGGCCTGACCTGGCCCAAATAGTTCTGGAACTTCTGAAGCATCTGCAGGGCAGAAAGACATCAGGAAGACATAAGCCTTTGCTATAACAGGAGTTTTGTGGCAGACTTGGGTGTTTTCTGTTATATAATAACTCTTATAATGGAACAGATAAATAGTGTTGAGATTTTTAATATGATCACATCTGATTCAGGTTAATTTAGTCTCAAACTCCTCAACTATAATGTATCATTAACATTTAAATATTCCAATTAATCTCAGAATCTTCACATTTCCTACAAAAAGCTCAGATTTGAAAATAGAGTCCTACCTGAGACAGGTGCTATGAAGAACTCACATTTGTGGATCCCACATGGGTATATGGTTAAAATCCCATTCACTCCATGAGTTCTTAATATGCAGTCGACCCAAATGTTATTCTGCCATTTGATTCAGCAGTTCCTCATAAGCCAAAACTTAAAATGTCCATAAAGTAGACGAAGGACTCAGAGGACTAAAAATACAGCCTTGGAAAACTGAATGTAAAGAGGAGATGAAAATTACTTTCTACTGACCAAAATATTAAAGAAAGCAACAATATGGTACTTACTAGTAAAAGGAATTAAGGTTCTCTACCTTTGGCAATTGGAAAATGTCTAAGAATGTGCAGACAGAACTTGAGAACAGGCTCAACAAGCAGTGGCTGCTCTATTACACGGCTCTGTGGGGCATTTTAGAAATTGGCAAGTGAAGGATAAGGAGCAGTGACACAGGACTAGGGCAGAGGACGGGAAATGGCATGTCAGGTGAGATGGAACTGAAAGACTTCTCTCATCTACCCCCATTAGTTGGTGCGTTGCTGAATGTGAGTATGGGAGTGAGCTACTGATGTAGTGCAAGGCAGCCAGATTGTGTCTTGAAGGCATAGCAGTTATGCATGGAGTGAAATTCCAGGAAAATTAGGACTGTCTATGGCTTGAACAGAGAACAAGGTACACACGTTCTTGAATGCAAACTCCTTCATGTGCCAGTTTGTCAGTGGTTAAGGATGACATTAGCACGTTTTAGAGACTGAGGTCACTTAGGAATTCTAGAATTCCTAGGCCATCCTTAGAGCTGTAATAATTGACATAGTATATAACATTTCTCCTTATTAAAATTCTAAATATAACTCCAGTATAAGCAAGTAATCAATCAATCAATAGCAGAGAAAGTTTGGATAAGCTGTTTTCACATATCAGATCCTAGGATTAGAAAAAAGTATTGTTAGTATTAAAAAAAGTTTGATTTTATCATTAAAAATAGATTGAATAGGGACACCTGGGTGGCTCAGTCAGTTAATTGTCTGTCTACCTTCGGCTCAGGTCATGATCCCGGAGTCCCCAGATGGAGCAGTTTGCTTCTCCCTCTCCCTCCACCCCTCCACCTGCTCATTCTCTCTCTCTCGCTCTCTCTGTCACTCTCAAATAAATAAATAAAATCTTAAATAAATAAATAAATAAATAAAATAGATTTAATAGTAAGTACTATTGAAGACGGTGGATTTTTCTTTGATCGCATTTACCTTGACAATTGCTTGAAATATGCTAATGACTGTTCAGATATTGATATATGTATACATACCATTTTGAATAAAAACTTGCCTTAGAAAAAGAACAAAAAAACATACAACAAATAGTTTCACAGAAAAAGTTATACTATAAATGTTGTAAAGATAGATCTTATAATCTTGCAGATTGGATTCCTTCAACTGAGACCAAATTCTTGATAGTCATTTATATTTAAACCTGAATGCTAATAAAATGCCTAAAGTTCATACAATTAGAGTAGACCATATGTCACTGCTAAGAGCAAGATTGATCTGAAATTATACTATTATGTTGAATTTAGTATATGATTATTACAAATCTTTTTTTCTCTCCCATTTTTAATGTGTCTTATGAAGAATAAGGAAAATCAAATGCACTAATAAAGGAAGTAAAATAATTTATTTCTCTTAACACTACTCTTAATTGCTTGAGAAATGACTTGAGTCACTCTTGACTAAATCTCTAATATTAAAAATCTTAATAACCTTTCTGAAATGTAAGTCATAGATTATAAATTCTTTATTAGAATTAAAGATTTCTTTAATAATTTTCTCTCAAACTCTCAATGTCATAATTATGGCTATTTAAAATACAAAATCTACAATAGCTTATACTTTTGGTATTTCCCTGATGCATAGCTCAGTGCCTTTCAATATTGTCTTCTCTAGGGTTTTAGGTTCTTCATGCAGAATATCATTAATAAAGACAATTCCTTATAAAAGAGCTCTTCACTTATTTTATGAAACCGGGATAATGAACTTTGTGAAATCAGGATAAAACACAAATGAATTTTATTGTCCATTTTAATGTCAGCACCATATCTTTGGTCTGTAAAACATACATTGTGGAACCTACACTCTCATATTCCATGGAAATTCTGTTTCATCCTGGTCACCAGCCCACTCTCACTCTCTGCCCTCTGATGAGCACATGATCAAGGTTCTCATTTCTGTCAGTTTTGATTTCTCAGGCTTAGAATTATTAAGTAATGAGTATGCAGGAAAATCAAGCCCTCTAGGTATCATGCCACTACATGGTGAAAAGAACAAAAAGAGCACTGATGATAATATTTGAGTAGTCACATTGGGTTTTGTCTGAAGCTAGTGCTTTTCAGTTACAGTAGTCAATGAGTTTTCCTTTTCACTTAAGTCAATTTCAGCTGATTTTTCAATGACTTGCATCCAAAAGGGTCCCAATGAATATACTGAAAATATTTGCTAAACCTTTTATAATGGCAGGCACTTTTTGGAAACATTGAAAGCCAAGTATGAATGATGGAGAATCAGTTCTCTAGAACAATGGTTCTTAATGACACTGTCCCAAGCACCCAGGTAATTTGTAATAAGTGTAACATGTTGAAATAATTTATTACTGGGAGTAGTTTTTTTATTTGTGCAAGATTTTTTAATACATTAGTGTTAATTCAAGGATATTCCTATATACCATCATTCATTGGACTCATTTTTTATAACCTACACTTGATAATATTCCACATCGATAAACCATCTAAATGAGGACCATATGTTTTGATTTCTTTATAACATGTGTGGAGGCAACATTTATAATTATGTCTCAATATCCAGAAGCTATACAAAAAAATCATAAATTCAACTTGATTAAAATTTTTTAATGCATAGCAAAAATTTTAAAAATTAAAAGGCAAATTGAACAAAAATATTTGCTACTTACATCACAGAAAAAATGCTAATCTCTTTTAAAAGAGTTCTTAAAAATAAAGGAAAAATAACATGGAAGAATGATCAGAAGATATGAACAATTTATAGAAAATCTATGAAAATGTTCCTTAAACAAATGAAAAGGTACTCTATTTCACTAGGACTGCAAATTAAAACTACACCAAGATGCCAGTTCTTCCCTATCATAGTGGTAAAAAATTAGAGCCCTGAAAGCATTGTATTGGCCCAGCTTTGGAAAGACACTGTTGTAACGGCTGGTGGGAACACGGAATGGTAAAACCAGTGTGTGTGTGTGTGTGTGTGTGTGTGTGTGTGTGTGTGTGTGTGTGTGTGTGTCTACAAATACAAAATGGTATCTACCACAAGGTTATTCATTGCAGCATTATTTTAAATAACAAATTTTGACCAAAACTGAAACAGAAAGAAATAGAAAACTTGAATAGACTAATAACCAACAAAGAAATTGAATCAGTAATCAAAAATCTCCCAACAGACAAAAGTTCAGGGGCAGATGGCTTCTCAGGTGAATTCTACCAAACATTTAAAGAAGAGTTAATACCTATTCTTCTCAATCTATTCCAAAAAATAGAAATGGAAAGAAAACTTCTAAATTCATTCTATGATACCAGCATTACCCTGACACCAAAACCAGAAAAAAACTTCACTAAAGAAGAGAACTACAGGTCAATATCCCTGATGACCTTCGATGCAAAAATTCTCAACAGAATACAGGGAAATCAAATCCAACAGTACATTAAAAGAATCATTCACCACGATCAAGTGGGATTTATTCCTGGGCTGCAAGGGTGGTTCAATATTCACAAATCAATCAATGTGATACACCACATTAATAAAAGAAAGGATAAGAACCATGCGATCCTTTTCAATAGATGCAGAAAAAGCATTTGACAAAGTACAACATTCATTCGTGATAAAAAATGTCAACAAAGTAGAGTTAGAGGGAACATATCTCAACATCATAAAGACCATAAAGGAAAAACCCTCAGCTAATATCATCCTCAGTGGGGAAAAACTGGGAACTTTTCTTCTGAGTTCAGGAACAAGACAGGGATGTCCACTCTCACCACTGTTATTTAACACACTACAGGAAGTCCTAGCCTCAGCAATCAAACAACAAAAAGAAATCAAAGGCATCCAAATTGGCAAGGAAAAAGTCAAATTCTGACTGTTTGCAGATGGCATGATACTCCATAAAGAAAATCCAAAAAACTCCCCCTCAAAATTGCTAGGACCAATACACAATTTCAGTAAAGTCACAGGATACAAAATCAATGTACAGAAATCTGTTGCATTTCTATACACCAGTAATGAAGCAGTAGAAAGGGAAATCAAGGAATCAATCCCATTTATAATTTATAATTGTATCAAAAACCATAAGATACCTAGGAATAAATCTAATCAAAGAGGTAAAAGATCTGTACTCTGAAAACTATAACACACTTGTGAAAGAAATTGAAGAGGACACAAAGAAATGAAAAAAAAAAAAAAAAAAAAAAGCACTCCATGCCCATGGATTAGAAGAATAAATATCGTGAAAATATATATATTACCCAAAGCAATCTACACATTTAATGGAATCTCTATCAAAATACAACCATCATTTTTCACAGAGCTAGAACAAACAATCTTAAAATTTGTATGGAACATGGGGCGCCTGGGTGGCTCAGTCGTTAAGCGTCTGCCTTCGGCTCAGGTCATGATCCCAGGGTCCTGGGATCGAGCCCCGCATCGGGCTCCCTGCTCCGCGGGAAGCCTGCTTCTCCCTCTCCCACTCCCCCTGCTTGTGTTCCCTCTCTCACTGTGTCTCTCTCTGTCAAATAAATAAATAAAAATCTAAAAAAAAAAAAAAATTTGTATGGAACCACGGAGGACCCTGAAGAGCCAAAGCAAATTTGAAAAAGAAAAACAAAGCTGGAGGTATCACAATTCTGGACTTCAAGCTATGGAGCCGTAGTCATCAAAACAGTATGGTACTGGCACAGAAATAGACACATAGATCAATTGAACAGAATAGAAAACCCAGAAATGAACTCACAACTACATGGTCAATTAATCTTCAACAAAGCAGGAAAGAATGTCCAATGGGAAAAAAGTCTCTTCAACAAATGATGTTGGGAAAACTGGACAGCAACACAAAAGAATGAAACTGCACCAGTTTCTTATACAATACACAAAAATAAATTCAAAATTGATGAAAGACCTAAATGTGAGATGAGAAACCATCAAAATCCTAGAAGAGAACACAGACAATAATCTCTTGGATATTGGCCATAGCAACTCCTCTCTAGATATATTTCCTAAGGCAAAGGAAACAAAAGCAAAACTAAACTATTGGGATTCATCAAAATAAAATGTGTTTGCACAGTGAAAGAAACAATCGACAAAACTAAAAGGTAACCTACAGATGGAAGAAGATATTTGCAAATGACACATCTGATAAAGGGTTAGTATCCAAAAATATATAAAGAACTTATACAAATCAACACAAAATTGAATATTACTGAGCCATAAAGAGAATGAAATCTTACCATTTGCAAAGAGGTGATTGGAACTAGAGAGTATTATGCTAAGTGAAATAAGTCAGTCAGAGAAAGACAAATACCATATGATTTCACTCATATGTGGAATTTAAGAAACAAAGCAAATGAACATAGGCGGGACAAAAAGAGAGACAAACCAAGAAACAGGCTCTTAACTATAGAGAACAAACTGATGGTTACCAGAAGGGAGGTGGGTAGGGGGATGGGTTAAATAGGTGATGGATAATAAGGAGGGCACTTGTGATAAGCACTGGATGTTATATATAAGAGATGAATCACTAAATTCTACACCTGAAAATAAATAAATAAATAAATAAATAAATAAATAAATATAAATAAATAAATAAAGCAAGCAAATTTTGAAAAGAAACCAAATGCCCATCCATAGAAGACAGACTAAGTAATATATGGAATAGCCACACAATGGAGTACTATTAAATCATATAATAAAAACATAATTAGCTATGAATTTATTTGGAGTATTTCCAGGATACATTATTAAGAATGTATGATACTTGGGGTGCCTCAGTAGCTCAGTTGGTTGAGCCCTTGAGTCTTGATTTCAGCTCAGGTCATGATCTTAGGATCATGGGGTCAGAGTCGGGCTCTGCTCAGCACGGAGTCTGCTTGAGTTACTCTCCCTCTGCCCCTCCCTCCATTCATGCTCTCTTTCTCTCTCTCTAAAATAAATAAATCTTTAAAAAAGTGTATGATATTCTTTGTATTAGAATATATGGGAAATTATATATATATTTTATTTATAACTTATAATTTATATTTATAATTTTCATTAATTATATTATTTTTGTTATAATTATATAATTGTATTATTTATCACTTTAGTTATATTACTTATAATTTATTATATATTTCTACTAAAATTTCAGGTATATATCTATTATATATGTATATATAATATAAGGTGTATAATATATTACACACACATACAGAAAATAAACAGTAAACAATGAAAGTGGTTAATTTTAAGTTGAGTATGAAGAAGAGGGAAAGGATGAAGGGATGGAGGTAAGTTCTTCTTCAAAGATGAATGACAACTAATAAATGGAGGGAATAATAAAATTTTAAAAATAAACATTTTTAATCTATAAAGAACTTCTCAAACTCAACACCCAAAAAACAAATAATCAAGTCAAAAAATGGGCAGAAGACATGAACAGACACTTCTCAAAAGAAGACGTACAAATGGCTAACAGACACATGAAAAAATGTTCATCATCATTAGCCATCAGGGAAATTCAAATCAAAACTACATTGAGATACACCTTACACCAGTTAGAATGGCAAAAATTGACAAGGCAAGAAACAGCAAATGTTGGAGAGGTTGTGGAGAAAGGGGAACCCTCTTACACTGACGGTGGGAATGCAAGTTGGTACAGCCACTTTGGAAAACAGTATAAAGGTTCCTCAAAAAATTAAAAATAAAGCTACCCTATGACCCAGCAATTGCACTACTGGGTATTTACCCTAAAGACACAGATGTCTGAAAAGAAGGGCCATACGCACCCCAATGTTCACAGTAGCAGTGTCCGCAATAGCCAAACTGTAGAAAGAGCCGAGATGCCCTTCAACAGATGAATGGATAAAGAAGATGTTGTCCATATCTACAATGGAATATTACTCAGCCATCAGAAAGGATGAATACCCAACTTTTACACCAACATGGATGGGACTGGAGGAGATTATGCTAAGTGAAATAAGTCAAGCAGAGAAAGTTAATTATCATATGGTTTCACTTATTTGTGGAACATAAGGAATAGCATGGAGGACATCCCTAAGGAAGGGAAAAATGAAGGAGGGGGGAATCGGAGGGGGAGATGAACCATGAGAGACTATGGACTCTGAGAAACAAACAGGGTTTAGAGGGGATCCACAAGTGGATCCTGGAGTTTTATAAAAAAAATTTTAAAGACATTTTAAGAACAATTAGGACATATGGATGGGTTAGCCCGGTGATGGGTATTAAAGGGGCAAGTACTGCATGGAACACTGGGTGTTATATGAAAACAATAAATCATGGATCACTACATCAAAAACTAATGATGTACTGTATGCTGACTAACATAACATAATAAAATTAAATTAAATTTAAAAAAATAAACATTTTCAATCTCTAATGTAAAAATTGAATCAGACAATTTTATCAATAGAGGCTGAAACCATTGTGTGAAGAGTTGTTGGAAAATAAGATATTCTTATCTCTTCAAGATGTAACTCAAGAGATTACTTATTAATTGCTAACCGTAAAAAATCGTTCTTTGCAATTGAAAGATTTGGTGGTCAAACTTTGTGTCATCAATGATAGGACAACCTAATACAAAGCTCTTATTAATGGAAACAGTAAGAAATATATAATAACACCTATGTATTATTCTTGCCAAAATCATTAACTTGAATCTATTCATGTGGAAACAATAAGAGAAAACAAGAACCGGATACATTCTAAGAGACCAAAGCCCTGAAATAATAAATAAATAAATAAATAAATAAATAAATAAATAAATAAATAAAAGAGGGACAGTTCAACATTGAGAGAAACTGAAGAGACAAAACCAAATATAATTTGCCGACCACAAGTGGCTCCTGGAGTTTTATAAAAAAAAAATTTTTAAAGACATTTTAAGAACAATTAAGACATATGGATATGACAGTATATTAGGTAATATTTTTAAATTGGTGTTAATTTTTTTAGATGTGACATTGGAATAGTGGTTATATGGAAGAATATGCATTCCCTTTTCTAACGTATTCATTTTTAAAGACTCCTGCCAATATGTTTATTAGAAAAATTATGGAATGACTATAAATTACTTTTAAATGGTTCAGAAAAAGAAAAAAACGTACATGGATTTAGAGAAAGAAAACAAGCTTGAAAAAACACTGATGTGTAAATCTAGCTAGGTACAGTTTGCATAGGTACCTATTATAAAATTCCTTTAACTTTTCTATAGGTTTGACATTTTTTTCAAAAATAGAAATGTATAAAAATAGCAAAACCTGATTGGAATTGCTAACTTAGCCTGTTTTTTTAAATTAAAATATAAAATAAAGATCATTTATGAGTGAATCTATACCAAAGAAGGTTTTTTCAAATACAATCCTAATATATATATGCCCCTCCACCACCCAACACCTATCTTGCCATTAGATGAAATCCCTGTAGAGGACGTGGTTGCAAAGTTGAAATTTAAATTGAGAGACATCACAAAAATTAAGCTACTTCTCTACTATTTTCTTAGTGGTTTTACTCAAATACAGATGTTAAGAGAAAGTCTAATTCCAAATGTCTCAACCTCCCTGAGGAGCATTGTATCTTTCAGGGATTGGAGTTGTAAGAGAAAGAAAAACAAAGATGAATTATCAGGCATAACTAGATTTTGAGGGGTTATGTGACATCATCAGAACTTGGCCTTGCCCTCTCCATCTCTCAGTTTTGCTTCCCTTTGTATTGGTAGGGTTGTCAGGCTGGCTTTACACTCATGCTGACCAGGTAGGTATAAACTCGAGTCTTATTCCTATCCTCTCTCAATTCAATAGCTAGAGATAGTTTCTTGTCTGCTCTAACTATTCCCTCTTGGATCAGCTACCAGTTCTGACGAAAACGTGTGGCCGGGGGCATGTGAGCCTGATTTACCAGGCTCACATTCTCCAAATATAAGACAGGAGTGCCATCATAGCACCTAGGCTACCTGAACTGAAAGAACAGAAAATGTTTCCTGAAACAAAAGTAGAATTTTCTTAACATAAAAAATGGGAATGAGTGCTGGTCAAGCAAAACCAGCAGCTGTCAAGTACCAGCACCACAACCATTTCTGAACCCCTGAATTGTACACTTTCTTTTATTTTCTTCATACTTTGTGATTTCAAATAAGCTACATGAACAATTTCTGGAGATTTTAATTTTCTCTTCTATGCAGTGTTCTATATATATATAATATATATATATATATATATTATATACATATACACACACACATATAATTACTTTTATAGAATGGCCTATCTTTAATTACAATTTTTTATTTCATCTGTCTTTATTGAACTGAGCACATTTGATACTGAGTGTAGTTCATTATAAATTATAAATCTTTTCTGTATTAATTTTTCCTCATAGGTTTTTGTGCTCTTCCATTTCTAGTCATATTTCTACAAAGTTAAATTAATATTAAGGGTGAGATACTAACCTCCAAAGCAAGAGATTCTGATTCAATGATGATTCATTTTTAATAGAGAACAAAGTTGTCACAGGAATACATTAATTTTCTGGAGGTAAAGTGCCTTTTACTCTAGCACAACATACATCCATCACTTTTGCCCTTCATTACTGAGATAAAATATATCTTGGTGAACACAAAAGAGCATCACATTATAAACTGTCACATTTCTGCACCATATAAAATGAACTGAAAATACAAAAATCATTTTGTAAATATGAGTTTTATACTTTTCTTATTTAGGGTTGAAAAGTGCTTAAGAATTCATTATGATTTTCAATGATCCATATATACTAAATACTGATCCCTTGGATCCTTCTGAATCATTTGTTTTATAGAAGTATATCAAGCAGCTTTTCCTTCAGCATGAGATAATCCTAAAATCTCAAAAGATTACAATACCATTTAGTTTCACTCATGTTACGTGAATGCTGCGGGTCACTTCAGCTTTGCTGGGATTTGCTGGATTTGGTTGGCTGCCATTGAGGTTTACTGTGCTTGGTTTTGCTCCATGTGTTTTCTTATTTCGGGACCAACCACTACCACAACATACGTTGTAATGACAGAGGCAGAAGTAGAAGGTGACTGACAGAAACTTGCAATACTTCTAACAGCTTTTGGTAAGATGTGGCATCTATCTGTTCACATTTCATTGGCCAAACAAGTCACATGTCAGAGCCCAACATCATTGGGGCTGGGAATTATACTTCTCTCATGAGTGGGGGCAGGTATAAGTAAGTGGGTGGTGAATATTAATAATAATATTATTATCTACCACAGGAGGTAACCAGGAAGCTGACTTAGTCTAATATGGGTGGAGTAGATAGGCAACTATTCATCCACCTATTAATTTACACATACATTGTTTGAATCCACTGTGGATCAGCTCCTTTTTTAAGTGTTCCCTTCTGACATGAATTGACAACACTAGCAAAAAATAACAAAACATACAAAATTGTCCCTATCAAGGTGTTTTTTTTTTTATTTTTTTAGGTCGGGGTAGGGAAACTTTTTCTGTAAATGACCAGATATCAAATACTTTAGAGTTTGTGGGTCACACATATTCTCTGTGGTGGCTTCTTCCTTCTTCTTTTCCTACGTCCTCCTTTTTCTTCTTCTTTTAACAATTCTTTAAAGATGGAGGAAAAAAAATTCTTAGCTCTCCAACTGCATAAAAATGCACCTTCAGCCAAATCTGGCCCATGTGCCAGCACCTGTTTTAAGAAAACACAATAAGCAACTCATATAAAACTATTCACATTAGTTTGATTAATCTATAAATCTATAAGTAAATTCTCTTTTAGTTTGCAAAAACCCAATAACAGAGAACAATACAGTTGACCCTTCAGCAATGTGGGGATTAGGGGCCCTGACCTGCCACGTGGTTGGAAATTCACATAAAACTTTTGACTCTCCCAAAACTTAACTACTAATAGCCTATTGTTGACTAGAATCCTTGCTGGTAACATAAACGGTAGATTAATACATATACTGTATGTTATATATGTATTATTTATTGTATTCTTACAATAAAACAAACTAGAGAAAAGAAAATGTTATTAAGAAAATCATAAGGAAGAGAAAATACATTTACAGCTTTGTAGTGTATTTATTGAAAGAAATCCACATATAAGAGGACTCATGCAGTGCAAACCAGTGCTGTTCAAGGGTTAACTATATAGGACCTCTTCGTCAAAAAGTACTTATGACAGAGTTTATGCAACTATGACAAATACATTTCCCTTAGTTGCTCAGCCTTACTCTTATGGACATACAGTTCAAATATAAGCTTCATGTTCAACTTTTCATACCGAATCTGTACTTCTGAGATGGTTTATCTTGAGCAGGGAATAATGAAGAAAATTGGTATAGTGTGTAAGGGCATGAACTGAGTTTAGGTCTTGGTTCTATCATTTATTAGCTGGGTGGAGTATGTCTATGATAGATAATTTATGGCCTTTGTCTGATTATCCTAATATCTGGGTCATCTTGCCATGTATTTTTCCTTAGGACTTGAATTTCCACGGTTCTTTGTAGGCTGAATAATTTGGGATTGAATTGTGTACGTTTTTAATATTATGTTATGGCATTCTGGGTCTCCCTCCTCCCCGTGACCTCCTGCAACACTTCCTACCTCCCTTTTCTCTTCTCTGGCCAGAAACCTAACTTCTTGCTCTTCCAGACACTTCCTAAAACTGTATTCAGGACCTAATGGTGGGAGGACAGAGAGAGGAAAAGAGGCAATGGAGATATGCTTCAGGAGCAGTTCCCCTCATCGGAGAGGATTTCCCTCTTTCAGACTGTAAGGCCCCACACGGCGGCCACCACCAACCAACCCAGTACTGTCTGGGGACTGGAGCAGGAGAAAATGGAAAAAAGAAAAACTAAATAGATCATTTCTCCCACTTTTTTCAACCCTTAGTAGTCTCTTTCTTGTCCTTAGATCAGAAAGACTTTCTCAGGAAACACCTTTTGTCTGCTCTAGATATGCATTTACAGATTTGGGCTTTTAGCCCAGGTTGGGTGATAGGAGGAATTAAAAAAAAAAAAAATTGTAAACTCATCATTGGTTTTGTGGAACTTAGAATTCCGAAATTCTAATCTCCTTTTGTAGTCCACCTGCTACCATGTACTTGTTAGTACCCTCAGATTGTTGCTCTAAGCATTCTGTCCAGGCTTTAGATTTGCATCAGTGGAAGAGACTGGGCAGAATGTACTCACTTAGCTTCCCCAGGATCTGAGCTCCAAGTTACTCAATAATTTTAAAGGAGCATGGTTTGGAGCGAAAGGAAGGGTGATAGAGATGAGGAAAGTGAAGAGAAAGTATTAGAAACAATAATACAATTCCAGGCAGGAGGCCACAGGAGAAAATCCCTTGTGTAGTATGGGGAGCACAATGTACTGACACACCACAGTGTTTTCAGTGATTGATGTGTCCTAATGTGCTGGCTGGAAAAGTAGAGCCTCAGAACCTGAAAGAGTATATTTTGGAACATTAGCTGAGCAATGATTCTAGTACAATAAACATTTCTCCTAGTGAACATCATTAGAGCTCCAAGACAATCCATTGCTGCCCATAAAATGTGATGTAAAGTCAAAGATAGTGGTAGAGGATTTCAGTCATATTCTCTTACTCTATTTGGTATCCCTTATTATAAATAAAACAACAAACATGGTATGTGTTATAAGGACAGAAGAAAAGAAAAAAAAAACAGAATAGTAACTTTAAAAAGCCCAAATGAACTAACTTGAGAAGAACAAATGTTAAAATCATGGGTAAGTAAGTAACAACAGTAATCAAAATATAAAACTTGAGCATTATGAAATTGACTATTCTTTCATTGATGCTGTCCGGTAATGTCAATGCTTCTCATTTGAAAGTGGTTTAAAAACGTCTCAATAACTGGCACATTGCTATTGAGAGAGCTAGTAAAATCTGTTTGAATATTTGTCTGTGTAAAGTCTTCCTTGTTCTTGACCTTCCCTTAGTTATTCTATGTGAGTTGAGGCTCATAGGCGAGCAACGTCATTTTCAACGTTCCAGTATTAAAACAGCTGTGGCCATTTTCCCGAGCAAAATGATTTCCTTCTTGCATCCCCACGAAAGCCCAGTGTGAAATTCAACAAGAGGAAGAAACCTCAAAGGGCACACAGGAAAGCTGGCACAGCCTCAGTGTGCATGGACTCTTAAATCCTAAGTCACGATATGCCTGTGGAAAGGATGCTACTGTTTTAGTCAGATATCCAATGCAAAGATAAATAATAAAAATAAGTAGTTCTTGAAAGAGGATTTGAATCGATAAAAACTACTAAAGTTTTATCTAGATCCACAATATATTATGGGGACATCTTAGAGATGGCTTCCTAAGAATTTCATTCAGACTTAATCTATTTATGATTAGCAGTGAGATGTATAAACATGTTTCGAGGTGCGAGTGTTTAAAAAACTGGTATCTGTGAGATCCTTAAAAACATCAAAGATACACCAAGTATAAGAAAAACTGCCAGATTTCAACACTGATAAACCCGGTGCAGTCTGAAAAACAACTGGAGGTGTCTGAGGCTCCCTGCATTCAGTGCTTCTGTTCTTTCTCTGGCATGATCCACACGAGGCGATTATCATGGAGCCCAGATGCTGGCCCTGCAGCTGCTGCCCAGAGCTGCACCTTTTCTCTACATCCTCTACTTTGTGCAATGAGTTTGAAAACATTGAGGCCCTACTGAGCATGTTTTTTTTTGTTTATTTGTTTTTATTATTAGTCAATAGCAAAATAAAATGGGCTCTGAAGATAATGAATCAAATTTCACAGGGAAGCAAGGACATTTTTTTTCCTGAGACAATGTTAACATTTTGTCTAAGTACAAGCAAGAGAACTTGGTGACTATTTAGAATGCTAGTTGAAGCACCCTCCAAGAGATTGAACAGACTTTAATGATGATGGCATTCCAAGATGTAAACCTAAATGATAGATCTTGAGAATAAGAATTTTAGATACATCTCATCCACTTAAGATCGGCCACGAGGTCGGTGTTTTGGAGCCAGATGACTTACATGTAAGAATGGAGAAAAATAAGAAGAAGAAATGAAATAGCTCAAGGCCAAAGATCCCAAGCAGTCAGTCAGTATCATAATTGGAGGAATCAAGGAAAGATATGTTATTGTTTAGGGACATACCTGGGATGAACAGTATATTGAATTTTTAATATTATAGCCTGTTGTAAGCATACAAATTTAACAAATGCTAGGTAAATAGATGCCCAGGGGAAGTTTGAAGCTGAACACAGTCATGATTCAATAGATTTATTTCCCTGCACTTACTTCCCAGGACACATGAAATGCGGCACACATGTGGAGGTGAATTTGATTTGTTAAGTCAATCAGCAATTGTTTACTAATTACACATACTTTTAAAAAAATGGATGACAGGATTGGGGATTAGAGGAAAGAATAGGAAATCTGCTTACACTCTTAAACTAACTAACACTCTGATTTGGGAGCCAAGACATACACAAGAGACAGTAGCATCCTGTTAATAGAACACAAGTACTTCTGTACAAATAAAAACATAAGTTTCTTATTAAGGGCAAGGATCATGTCTTTTTTATGGATATTATGGCTCCAGTGTTAACCCTTGTTAGTTGACTAATAAATATTCATTGAATAAGGTGGAGCACAAAACGGGCTGAATTAGAGTAAGATTATTTTTGGCTAGTTCTGCAAGGAGTAATGGACATGATTTGGCAAAAAATGGGAGAGAAACTCATGCGGGAGAAATTGTTGGAAAATAAAAGGCAAATTATGGATAGCATTTAAATTTGCAATGTCTAAAAAATATAGCCTAAGCCACTGACTTTAAATTCAAGACCATAGGCAAAGGGAGGTATCATGTTTCTTTAAGTGACTAAAGAGATATAAATGCTAAGGAAGCCACACATAGCCTGAATTCTAACAGGAATGACAGAAGGTAGAAAAACTACTTGAATACTCTTGAAAATATTCTAGCACTAGTTGAAAAGGGACTGGTGTAGATTATCAGAAAGGAATACAATGATCAGTTTGTGAGAACTGACTTACATGTAAAAATTGAGAAAAAATAAAAATAAGGAATACTAGACCAGAGATCCCAAGCAGTCAATCAAGATCATAACTAAAGGATGCAAGGAAAGATGTGTTAAAAAAGACTGTGGAGATAGCTGGGACAAGACAACACACTAAATTTTTAATATTACAACTTGTTTTGGGGTGCCTGGGTGGCTCAGTTGTTAAGCGTCTGCCTTTGGCTCAGGTCATGATCCCAGGGTCCTGGGATGGCCCCGCGTCGGGCTCCCTGCTCTTTGGGAAGCCTGCTTCTCCCTCTCCCACTCCCCCTGCTTGTGTTTCCTCTCTCGCTGTCTCTCTCTCTGTCCAATAAATAAATAAAATCTTTAAAAAAAAAATACAACTTGTTTCAAGCCTGGATTTAACAAATACTATAATTTTTAACATCTGTTTATATATTTCTCTTTCAAAGAAATAAAATACAGACGCCTTTAAACCCCCTTTATTCCATTTATTTCTCCCCATCATCAAAGGCAGGCACTAAAGTTGGTTCATGTTTACTGTCTGTATTTTTGTACCTTTATTAAATCTCTGTGATTCCAGAAAGTATTAATTATGGCATTTGAGATTTACCTAAATATTTCAATTTGCAGCTTGCTTTTTTAAACTCAGCATTTTTGGTTACCCATGTAAATATTTGTAAAATAAGTTTCATTCATTCACTCTGGTTTATTCACTGTGATTGATTTACTGATTCTCCTTATGGTATCTTTGGTCCTACAGAAGTTTTCAATTTTAATATAAAATATATCAATCTGTTCTTGTAGGATTTGTACTTTGTGTGTTTTGTCTAAGGATTTCTTCCTTGTCTTGAAGTAATAGTATTTCTGGTATTTGTTTATCTTGTTTTGTTGTTTTAAATTTACTTCTAAAATTTGGGAGTTAAACAGAAATTTACTTATAAAACATTCTGTGAGTTAGGGGTATAATTTTCTGTTTTTCAATATAGGTAACCAATTATCCATTCATTAAACAGTCAATATTTTCTCCACTTTTAATCCCACCTCTATCATATAGAAAGTTTTCTTATATCTCTGGGTGATTTTTTTCCTCCCACTAATGTATTTGTTATTTTTGCACTACCACAATATTTTGATTTTTATAATATCATAAGTATTGGGAAGATTATCACTTATTAATATCTACCAAAACCTTGCTACAGTTTTGATTGGATTATGTTGAATTTACAGACTAATTTTGGGAGATGTTACATATTTATGGTACTGAGTCTTCCCATTTATGAAAGAATGTATCTCGGCATTTAGTTAGTCCTGTCTTCATATTCTTTAACAACTTTTTACAATATCCTACATAAAAGACCCCTTCTATATTTAGCTAGATTTATATGTAGATCATAATTTCAGTTGCTATTTTTAACTGGATCTTTTTACAATTTCAATTTCTATTTGTTTTTTACAGGGGAATAGAAGCACCGTTGATTTTTTTTTTTTTTTTTTGCATCCTTATCCTATACATCGAAAGTTGTAGAACTCCCTGAGAAGTTCTGATAGTTTGCCTTTTGGTTCTTTTGGGTTGTCTGTGTAAGCAACCCTACCATTATGAAAATGTGTTACTTTTTAAGAATGATGCCATTGACTTGTTTTTACTTACTACTGCCTTGGGTAGGATTGCACTGTCCCCATATAGCCACCAGCCATGTATGGCTATTTAAATTTAAGTTAGTTCCATAGCCACATGTGAATACTGGCTACCATATTGTACCACACATAAATAGAATACTCTCATCATCACAGACAGTTCTATTGAATATTCTCAGGCTACAACCTCTAGTATAGTATGGAATAGAACAAACTGGGATAGCAGATACACCTATATGATTTCTGACTGTATTAATTTTATATTTCTATTAACTAATTACCACAAACTCTGTGGCTTAAAATAGCACAAATTTATTTTCTCACAGTTTCTGCAGGTCAGATGTCTGAGCACAGTGTGAGTGGATCCTCTGTTCAGGGTCTTATCAGGTTGATATCAGGTTGTGGGCTAGGGGCCGTTTTCACCAAGAGATTGGCATCTTCCAAGTTGACTGGTTCTGGCAGCAGTCATTCCTTTTGATGGCAAGAATGAGGTCGCCAGTTTTCTAGCAGCTATTGCTGGGACTACTTTCACCTTCTAGAGGCTACTTGCAGTTCCTTGTCATGTTCACAACACAGATGGCTGATTTTCTTGGGCCCAGAGTGCATCTCTCTTATTTCCTCTTCTGCAACCAATGGGTGAAAACTATGCTTTTATTTTATTTATTTATTTTTTTAATTTTATTTATTTGACAGAGAGAGACACAGCGAGAGAGGGAACACAAGCAGGGGAGTGGGAGAGGGAGAAGCAGGCTTCCTGCTGAGCAGGGAGCCTGATGTGGGGCTCGAACCCAGGACCCTGGGATCATGACCTGAGCTGAAGGCAGATGCTTAACGACTGAGCCACCCAGGCGCCCCTGAAAACTATGCTTTTAAAGGCGTCTCCTGGCTAAGTAAGGACCACCAAGGATATTGTTTCATTTGCTAAAGAAATTAACATAATCATGGGAGTGATATCTTGTCATAGTGATGGGTTCCACCCACACTCAAAGGAGAGGAGATTATATAAAGACTGATGGTCATTGTGAGTCATTTTAGAATTCTGCCTCCCACACTGACTAAATGAAATGTATCTATTGTTCTAACAATCAAGATAATTTTTCCTGTAGGCTGGGAGTAATTACCAGTACGTGGTTAAGAAAATTCACTTTTAGTCCTAGTTTATTAATATGTTTCACCACTAACAAGTATTGCAATTTACCAGTTAATATTCCTTTTTCTTTATGTATAGCCTATAGAGAGGTTAAACCAGTATTAACTCATCATAAGTTACCAGCTTGAGTGTTACTAGTCCTTATGTGAATAAATGTTCAACACCTCTGTAAGTGAAGTCCATAGTACTAATTATCAGGGGAGTTCACTGACAGTATAATCCCATTGGTGAAGAAAATCTTTTCTAGTACACTCTTTCAAGAGTCCTAGTTCATGCAGTGGTTTTACTTCTAACTCCCAACCTTATGTAAACTCAAAGCATCATTTCTTACCTCCATATGAAAGTTCAGCTCTTTGGTTACCAAGACTAGCAAACCTAACCATGGTATCAATATTTTATGCTTTAAGCTGTTTTTAAGCTTTCTGTTGCTCTTTGGCCCATTTTTCTAACATTTTTTGCCAACCAGCTGTGCACTTTAATTTAAATTTTATTTTTTTAACTTAAAAAATTAACATTTTAAAATTCAAAAAATTAAAAAAAATTAAATTTGAAATTACATTTTATCCATTATTTATCCATATCTTCCTAGCAAGAGTATTCGGGGATTATCTATTCTGCCACATCAACCAGAGCTAAAGTGTTTTCTCAGTTACATAAATATCAATTATCAGAAGTTGGCTAATCCTCAAAGTAAAATGCATATTAAGGCAACTGGAAATATGAAACTGCAGTTATTATAAAAGATCAGAGCTAGAGATGAAAATTAAGAATACTTGCTAATCTTAAGAGTCAATAAATACACCCAGAGAAATTAGTAAAACGTAGACTGAGAGTCAAGAACTAAAGTTTTAGGGAACTTAAAAGCATGTTTACAAAATAATGTTGAAGGATTAACATAATGGTCAGAGAAATAAGTGTGGTCTTTTGGTGAATGAATACTACAACGGGGATCCCAAGAATGATGTGACATAGCCTACACCTGTCCCTGTAGGTAATATGGGAGACTTGCTACGCCAAACTTTTTCCTGGAAAGCAGCATTAAAAATCCCCTTTTCCAGCATGTTACTGAGAATAGTATTTTCTCTTCTAATACATTTTCCATTTCCCCCAGATATTATGAGAAGGTGTGTATGAGGGCGGGAAGCCTAATAATGAACTCTGTGCATTCAAATTTCGATGTTGTTTTACTTTATTGAATTGGTTCAAAGTTAAAATTTTCAATAATATTAATAACTAGCACTAAATAATCTCTAGCTTTAATGATAATTCCATCTACTATCTCAACGTATTTGGTGAATAATATTATTTATTTAGTATTATCATTACCTAAATCCTCTTACCATTTTTATCAAATATTTGTACCTTATTAATTATTTTGACTATGTTTTTATTCCACCATACTTTTCTCTCAGTAAAAATGGATTTTAAAATAAAAATGAATTTTAAAAAATTAATTTAAAATCCATTTTTCCAAAAACCAGTTATCTATATTACTAAATAGATGTAATCTTCAAAACAAATTTGAGACATCCTGGGGAAAACTGTTCTACTTCCTAGCAGTATAACATAGGATATAGTACATAATTTTAGTAAAAAAAAAAAAAATCCAAATAAAGTATTTTAATTATATGAACTTGTCTACTTTCTAATTACAATCGATATACACGTTTATCTATTTGACCTTTCTTGAAAAGATTTATTAACCCTGTACAGGAAAATAGTCATGGCAATAGAATGAAAGGGTCTGATTTCAGACACAGAACCCCCTATAAATTTCATCCCCTGTCTGAACCAGATTGACACCATCTTGGACAAATCCACCATGATGACCACTTTTTTACCTGAAGCCCTTTTGAATATAGCCCCCCCCCACACACACACATATATTCTTTCCTTTTGTTTAACCATACTCTTAATTACACCCTAAGGGCATGGGGGCATCCTTGATCTGCTCACACCTATCTTCAAACTTTTCTTCTAGGGTGGTCTCCCACGGGTGGTCTCCAGTACTTTACTAGCCTTTAGGGGTATAAAAGCAGGTAGGATTGCAGAGATCTACTAGTCTTGCCACTGCCCAAGACACGTTTCTGTCCATCGGTAAGTCCCCTTAAACCATTTCTTGCAAAGCTGGACTTGCTGGCCTTTTTCTTTGGTTTTACATCTCCTTTGGCCTTTGGAGGTCGTTTTGCATCTACCTAACTCCCTTTCGTGCAACATCCCCCTAAAATTTGATCCCACATCCGACATCTGAAATATCTTCAGTTCTCATAATGATGTGGGAATAAATGAATCAGTATTCATATAACTAATATTCCCTGAAGAATGGCGTTATGTAAATATAAAATATAATGTATATCTTGACACTATAATGTGCTTTGAATTTTTTAAAATGTAAAGTCATTCATAAAATTCATGCAAACATTCAAAAGAAGAAAAGAAAATTACAGTATTCATTTTATTACTTTCCTTTTGGAATCTTTAAAAAATACACTTCAGAATGCATTTTTCTAAGATTATTTTTTATGTTTTCTCATCTGACTTAATATGTAAAAATCTAAAAGACTACTGGTATTTTTTATTATAGCAGCCTAGCATAACCCTAATAAATTTTTATTGTGCCTAAGGAGACTTTGAATAATTTGCTGTCAGTTAGGAAGCTGGATTAAAAGAGAAAAAAAGAAAAAAGCTATCCTTTAAAAAACTTGCTGCTAGTTAATTTGCATAGGTTCCATATTTGCACAGCCAGGATGACCAAGCTTGGTGATACCCTTGCTATCTATGGCTCTCCAAAAGCATTCTGCTTTATTTGTTTTGTAATTTGTAAATAAACGGACAATTTCTCTTTAGGTTGACTTTAACATAATGGAGGTAACTAAGAATATCACTTTAAGTAATGTGAAGCGTAGCACAAATGAATGTGGAATAAATTTTATATGGATGATGTTTTCATTTTTGCATCTATACACTCTATAATATACTTACATATTCAAATTTCCTTACAGGTCAATTCTAGTGATTTATTTAATTATGATCAAATAATATAGAATATAACTTCTATTAATGCTTTTTGCTTAAATATTATTTTTGACTAATATTATTATTGCTACATCCATTTTCTTTTGTTAGCATTTGCCTGGTATTTCAACATTCATCCATGTATTTTAAACCTTATAAGCAATAGCTGAATTTTCTTTTACTGTAGTCCGTCTGATAAGGTCTTCTGAATTGAATCTATTTAAGTGTATTTTAATTACTTATTTTTCTCATTTTATATCCTGGTTTCTATTTACCATGACATTTTTATGTTCAGTTTTTTTCATTTTGTTTTATTGATAAAAACTTTTTTTAATTCTTTTTATTTCTTCTTTCCTAGTTAAAAGATAAATGTACTTCTATTCTTTTAAGGCTACTCTTAAATTGACAGCCATAATTTCATAATTTTCTAATAAAATCTAAAGTTATTTAGGACGTTTCTTTCCAGAAAAGAGTAGAAAAATAGGATGACCTATTTTCATTGTTGTTTAGAATTAAGCTCCAAATTTTCTTCATATACATTTAACTATTTTAAAAATAATTAGGAACATTTAAATGAAAAAAAGAATAGATAGGAAACATAATAAACATTCATGTTTCTACTGCCCACTTTAATAAATAAAATGTTAAAGATAAAATTGAATCCCTTTTTGTACCCTTTCTCTTTTGTACCCGCAAATTTTCACAGTGCTGGTGCTAATTTTTCCCTTATACTATTCCCAGGAGAATATTAGTTCTATGTGAGCATAAATTTTGTATTATTAGTGCACTGCTAAACACCTAGAATTCTGTCTGGCACAATAAATATTTTTGTATTTAATGATTTTATTTATTATAATGTTTATAAGTTGTGTTCTGATAAAATTTGAGAGCTTCCAAAACAATACTATATATTGTTTTATATATAAGCTTTTAAATTTTAAATCTAAACTTTTAAATTTGTTTATATAAGAGCTTTTACACTTTATATAAATGGTATTTTAATATATGCATTCTTCTGCAACTTTCAGTCATTATTGTCTTTGTGAGATTCATCCAACTTTATATATATTATTCCAGATCATAGATTTTCACTGCGGTATAGTATTCTACTGTATAAGTATACAATAATTTATCCATTATTCTATTGACAGACAATTAGATTCTTTCACATTTTTCCTGTTATAAATAATGTGGTCTTGCTAAATTAGATTTACCAATGAACATTATTTGTTGTTGGTGGTGGTGTTGTTAAGCACTGCTACTTTTTTCTTTCTTCCCTCTGGATCAAGAAAAACCCATGTAAGTTAAACTCTTAGTCTTTGTATGTTTGAAAGTATCTCTTTTATCTTCACTGTTCAATGATAAGAGAATATTGAATTGTTGGTTGATAGTTTATAAGACAGTGATCTAATATTATCTGTTATTTTTTATTGCTGATGAAACAGTGTTCTCAAGGTACATCTGATCTTTGTTACAGTTTTTCTTCCTTCTTTAATATTAGTTTGTAATATTTTATTTATATGATAATATTCAATTTCACACCATGTATCTAAGTGTGGATTTTTATTCATCCCACTTAGCCTCATGGTACGCTTTGTATTTGGAGACTCATGGCTTTCTTTAGATCTGGAAAAATGTATATGCTATGTTTTTGAATAGAGTTTGCCTCTATTCTCTCACTTTCTAACTTCTAGAAATCCTGATTATCCCTATTCTCCATATCTCTTACCATGACATGTATTTTTTTTATCTCCATCATTTTGGGGTACATTTTGAATGAATCCTTCATTATAATGTTCTAGTTAACAAAATCTCTTTTTGACGGGTCTGGTCTAGAAGTATTGCATCAACTTTATCAATAAAGTATTTGAATTTTTTTAAACATTCAGTTAGTCTTTTTGTTTGCTTTGTTCCTCATGACTTCTAATTTGTTCTACTATATACCTACATTTTTCTTGAGTCCTATCTGCCTAATGTATTTCATAATTTCTTTTTATTGCTTTATATATTGCTATTTAATTGTATTATCTCCTTTTTTATCTACACTTTCTATGCTCACAAAACTTTATTGAAGTACAATTTACATAAGTAATCAGAGAAAACTTAAGCACATAGCTTAATGAATTTTGACAAATGTATATATGTGTCACCTTTAGTCTAATCGAGACAACAGTCACACCTGTGAGTCCCACTGTGTCCCTTGACAGATAATCCTCACCCCATACTGCAGTCAGAGGCAAACATTGCTTTGATTTTCACCATTACAGATCACTTTTGTCTATACTTTCTTTTTAAGACTTACTTATTTATTTTATTTTTTTAAAGATTTTATTTATTTATTTGACAGAGAGAGACACAGTGAGAAAGGGAGCACAAGCAGGGGAAGTGGGAGAGGGAGAAGCAGGCTTCCCGCGGAAGAAGGAGCCCGATGCAGGACTCGATTCCAGGACCCTGGGATCATGACCTGAGCGGAAGGCAGCCGCTTAACGACTGAACGACCCAGGCGCCCCTTATTTATTTATTTCAGAGAGAGTAAATGAGGAGGGGAGGGTCAGGGCAGAGAGAGAGAGAAAATCTTAAGCAGACTCCCTGCTGAGCATGGAGTAGGACAATGGGGCTCAATCTCACAACTCTGAAATCATGACCTGAACTGAGACCAAGAATCTGATGCTCAAAGAGCAAGTCACCCAGGTGCCCCACTCTTGTCTATTCTTGATAAATAAATGGAATCATACAGTATGTAGTTTTTTGTTTCTGGCTTACTTTGCTCAGCAAATTATTTTGACATCCATCCATATTGTTGTATGTATCAGTTGTTTGTTCTTTTTTACTGAATAGTAGTATTTTATAATATGAATTAACTGGGGTGCCTCAGTGGTTCATTCGATTAAGTGTCCAACTCTTGATTTTGGCTCAGGTCATGAGCTCAGGGTCGTGAGATTGAGTCCTGCCTGGGGCTCTGCATGCTTTTGTCAGGCTCCCAGCTCAGTGTGGAATCTGCTTGCGATTCTCTCTCTCTCTCCCTCTTCCTCTGCTCCTCTGCTCCTCCCCCCATTCATGCTCTCTCTAAATAAAAAGAAAGAAAGAAAGAAAGAAAGAAAGAAAGAAAGAAAGAAAGAAAGAAAGAAAGAAAAAATCTTTAAAAATAATAATAATATGAATTAGCCACAATGTGCTTATGCATTCTCCTATATGGGTTGTTACCAGTTTGGGACTATTATAAATAAATCTGTAAACATTCTGTACAAGACTTTTGAGCATATTATTTTCCTTTATCTTGGATAAATATGTAGGAATGGAAATTCTGGATCATAGGGGAATGGATGCTTAATTTCCTTCAGGTTATTTTTCAAGGTAATTGTACCATTTTGTATTCTCATCAGGATTATATAAAAAATATTTATTTTAAAACCTTTTAATATTGCTCTATTATTTGTATTGCTTCAAGAATAAGTTATCCTAATTATTCAAATTTGGGACCCCTTTATCACATCTATCACATTTATTTTTCTTTTTGTACTTTAAAACTTTGATTTTTATCTCATCTTGAGTAATAGTTATCCTCCTCATCTAGAGTTTTATAGCCCTTATCTAGCTTCTCGGAGGCCTCATCTTAGAAAACAGTTATCATTGTGACTCTCAGCCCTAGTCAGGTGTGACTTCACTGATCTATTTACCAACTTTGCTTAGGTCCTATTTGTGCAACTGTATCTACTTAGTTCCATTTCTTCAGGGAGAATTTCAAACCTCAGACCTGGGCAACTATTTCAGCTCTTTTCAGCATTCTTTACCAGGAGGGATGGAAGAATGGAAGCCACTGGTTCCATCTTTAGCCTAGCTCTTATCACCTGACATGTGTGGCCCTATTTTCCATCCCAGTAACCCAGAGAGGAAAAAAAATTCTGAGCCACTTTTTCCTAAGTCCATTCCCAAAAGCCCAGTAGGGATACAGCCATTGTACATTTTATGTTACATACATTGTTCTTAGAGATGTATAGCTTGCTTTCAATACATAGCTATGCCTTTTAAATACATTTAGACATATATTTCTATTATTGCTGTTTGGAGTTGCAAGTGACTGATTAATGTTTGAAATTCCATGATAATCTTGACAGGAAGTCTTTGAGATTTTCAACTCTATATATTGAAATTAATATAATTATGTTCATAATGATTAAAAATGTATATAAGGGAAATATGTAATCCACCAAAAATCTCTCATACAGATTTACTTGTGCTTATCTGGAAAAATTATTTCCTTATCTTTGTTTTTACTTATGAATCTTTACACCATTTATACAGAATCATAAATGAGAAACATTGATAAGATAGTTTCTTTTATTTTTATAAACCAATGTAATAGCATGAAGATTGAGAGTGTAAATACATTTTAATTACTATTTCGTATAGCAGAGATGTAATTGCACTTATCCTTTTACATTCACTTTCAAAAGACCCCTTATAGTCAATAATATTTTCACAACAGCAAGCTATGATTATGATATATAGCCTATATAGAGATTGAACCAATAATTTTGATGAAAAAGCTATGCATGAATCATTTTGTCACTGAGAAGCATGATTAATAATTTGCAGTGAATAGTTTAACCTGAAGATTTCTTAAAATGGTGCAGTTATAGGAGGTAAAAATTGAAATAAACATCTAAAAATCCAGAGAGAAAATTGGTTTACATTTTCTATACAAGTATTTCAATACAGTCTGCTTAACTTTTATTGATTTTTTGCAATATTGATATCATGAGAAAGCCCTTCTAGGTAGTAGTATCCATCTCAAAGAGGTGAAGGTGACTAAGATTTATTTCAAAGGATTTACATTTTAGAGAACTTGAATTCATTACTTTCATTATGTATTACTACCAGAGACTTCATAACATAAAATCTAATGGAATACTTTTAAGGAAAAAAAAGTCTGGGTCCCAAAACAAAGATAAAGGAAAAAAGACTTTCAAATCCAGAAAAAATTTATAGCCCTATAAGAAAGTTGGGAGGCTGGCTAAACCATTTAAAAATTTCATTTGAGTCATTTTGAAAGGAGTTGAAGACCAAAATCAGAAACATTGACCAGAATCATAGTCCAGTTCTGCAGAAAAAAGAACAGTAAAAATAAATGTGCATCATGCTCTACCAATGAAGTGATAAAAATTATTTAAGACTTGTAAAATAGTAAAGATAATGAGCAAATAAAAAAAGTCTAGAGAAGAACACATGGCTGAGATATTGGTCCTCACTAGTCACATGTGAGCACAAGCTTCAGGTATATAAACAGCAGCTTTGACTCAGGAGTGTGCTGATGATGATTCCCCGAATGAAAGAAATATACAAATGATGGAAAACCTCCTGGAAGGTGCCTTTATAACTCACTGAAGTAGAGACAGAAGCAAGATGTTGGGAACTTGGAGAAAGCAGGGGTAAACTTCTGCTGGTGGTGAGTACTCATCAGAGAGGGTGCAGCCTGTGTTCTTGTGTCTTGTGCTCAATTCAGCATTGGTGTACATCAGAGACAGAGGGCTAAAAGTAGAATAGAAATTAAGAGGATGAGTTTAGAAAGGAGTACCAAGTAAAGCTTCAAGATAATGGATGCACAAGGGCAAAATTCTAGATTCTTTGGGAGGTGGGTATGTTTCAAAAAACACTTAATGGGAGATAATTATTTCTTTTCTTTCTTTTTTTTTTTTTTTGATCTTCTTCTTAGATGGTAAATATTACAGTAGGTAAAATAGTGGCTCCCCAAAGAGGTTCATGTCCTAACTCACCAAACCTCAGAATATATTACTTTATAGGGCAAAATGGACTTTTCAGATATAATTAAGTTAAGCATCTTAAAATGGGGAAATTTTCCTGGATTTATCAGGATTGGCTCAATGTAATCACAAAGGTCTTTATAAGAGGGAGGCAGGAGGGTCGGACTCAGAGAAGATGGAACAATGAAAGAAAGCCAGCCATGAGTCAGGCAAAGCAGATGAGATCTAAAAGCTGGAAAAGGTGAGGAACAAGTTCTCTCCTAGAGCCTACAGAAAGAATGCAGGCCTGCTGACTCATTTTAGACTACTGACCTTCAGAACTATAACAGAATAAATTTATGTTGGTTTAAGACATGAAAACTTTGGTAATTTGTTATAGCAACAATAGGAAACTAAAACAAATATGTAGCCATACCTTTTTCCAATTTATTTAATCTCACAGATCATACATTCTATAAACCTAAGACAAATTGACCAGCATTGTGATGAGGCTAAAAGCCAGATTTTTCTCTGTCCACCTTCCTTTCCTGATATTTTGCTTTTATCTTAACTAGAGTCTGGGACATCATCTTTGCTGTAATAACTTCTTTAGGAGCCAAGATTAACTTTTGCTAACTTTACTGTTTGCAGGGCCAGCTTTATGATAATGTTACATGCTCTATGAAGAAGTAAAACACATAAGATTCTCTGGAGAGAGTGGTTTTATCTACACTTGCTCTGCACAGAGAATCTGAATGAGATGCCTACTCAAGACTAAGAACTAAAAGTTGATTAGAAACAAACTGTTTTTTTTATTTAAATTCAATTGGCCAACTTATAGTACACAATTAATTTCAGATGTAGTGTTCAATAATTTATCAGTTGCATATAATACCCAGTGTTCATCACATCACGAGCCCTCCTTAATGCCCATCACCCAATTACCCCATCCCTCCACCCACCGCCCCTCCAGCAACCCTCAGTTGGTTTCCTATAGTTAAGAGTCTCTTACGGTTTTTCTCCCTCTCTGATGACTTCCCATTCAGTTTCCCCCCACTTCCCCTATGATCTTCTGTGCTGTTTCTTATATTCCACATATGTATAAAACCATATGATAATTGTCTTTTTCTGATTAACTTTTTTCACTCAGCATAGTACCCTCCAGTTCCATCCACATCAATGTAAATAGTAGGTATTCATTCTTTCTGATGGCTGAGTAATATTCCATTGTATATATATATATATATACCACATCTTAAAAAACAAACTGTTCTTACTTTTCTTTAGGTTTTAATGTTAGGCTCTTAACATCTTGAACATTGACAAAAGTAAAGGATTACATTTTTCAATTTTAGTTTGTGCCTACATATTTGGTCATGAGAAAGAGATTATGATTTTTAACTTTGGATCACTTTATAGAACATCAGTTTAATGTTAAGGTAACTGATGTTATTTAAAAAAAAAATCTTTGTAAAGGACCTAGAGAACTATAGTGAACCATATATTTGCTTGGGCTGCCATAGCAAAATACTATAGACAGGGTGGATTAAACAGCATGGTTGGGTTCTAGTGAAGGCTCTTGTCCCAGCTTTCTGACAGCCACCTTTATGTTGTGTTCCCAAATGGCAGAGAGAGAGCCTGAGCAAGCTTTCTGGTGTTTCTTATAAGGGCACTAATCCCATCATGAAAGCCCCATTCTTCATGACCTCCCAAAGACCCCATCTCCAAATACCATCAATTTGGGTGTTAAGAATTCAACATATGAATTTGAGGGGACACAAATATTCATTCCATAATAAACCATGTGCTGGGCATTATTTGAGTTGGAAATTAGAATAAGAATTTTCAAGTTGAGGTCAGAGGGATCTTGCATTTACTTTGATTAATATATTTGACTTAACAATATTAGAGCCTTATGTGTCAAAAATCTAAACTGTTTAATAATCGGCCTTGGAAAACCCACAAAGGGTTAGTGGTTGATATTGAGTAGAAACTACTGAAGTGGGAGCAGGATGTCCAGTTAAGAGAGCAAACATTTGGGCAGTGTTGTGGGCAGTCCTTATTCTCCATATCTCATGTTTCCGTATGTGAGCAAGAAGTTTCTGCTCCCAAGTAGGAAAACAGGGAAAAAAGAAAAAAAGAAGAAGAAGAAGAAGAAGAAGCATCCAGTCCATTTCTTACCCATACCTACTGCTCAAAGAGATGATAGGTGAGATTAGGAGAAGGGACTAGGTTATGCCTGTTCATGAGTCTTATATGAGATCTCTTATTGAAGCAGCTTATCCTCAGGAATAATGCTTTCTCTGTTTATGTGTGATGGATTGTTAAGGTAGTCTTGTAGGCCTACTATTCTGGTAATTTAAATATCAA
Source organism: Phoca vitulina (assembly GCF_004348235.1). Classification (NCBI taxonomy): domain Eukaryota; kingdom Metazoa; phylum Chordata; class Mammalia; order Carnivora; family Phocidae; genus Phoca; species Phoca vitulina. The sequence continues at coordinate 63,104,562 of NW_022589712.1, read as the reverse complement.
GAAAGCTTAGTTTGGGCTGTAGATCCAGGCCAAAATTCAACTTCATCAATCATAAAACTCATATTTTTATTATCTCAATTTAAATGTTTCTTAGTTCATTCAGGTTGCTACACAAAATACCATAGATTGGGTAGCTTAAACAACAAACATTTATTTCTCACAGTTCTGTAGTCTGAGAAATTCAAAATCAAGGTGCAGGCAGATTTGATGTCTTGTGAGAACCTGGATCATAGATTGCCATTTTCTTGCTGTGCACTTGCATGGTGAAAGGGAGACAGAGAGCTCTCTGGGGTCTCATTTGTAAGGGCTCTAATCCCATTCACGAAGGCTCCACCCTCATAACCTAATTATCTCCCACAGGCCCCTAGTCCTAATTCCATCATATGGGGGGTTAGGATTTCCATATATAAATTTGGAGGGACACAAATATTCAATTCATAGCACTCTAAATCTTTTTCAGTTTTCTCAATCTCTCTAGAAATCATATTGAATTGAACTTTATCACTCTTGAAGTTTATTACCTCAAATGTGTCTATCAAGAGTTTCTCGTGTGGAAAGAATGATTTATAATTATACCATAAAACACCAGCTTAACTTGCACTAGACTTTCCTTCATTGCAGGCTTGCTCTTTGTAAGACTAATACTTCGTATTTGTTCATCTTATTCAGTTTTTAAGGTGTTTATAATCCTTTTCTCCCCTGATCTTTCCAGACCTTGTCACATAAACAGGTGTTTTTGCCTCATTTACACAGAAGATAATGGAATTTTAGAGAATCTGGAAGCGGCATCATAAGAACTAGGAAATGCTTAAGATGGGAATGGAACCCACACTTGTGACTCTGAGTTCATCGTTTATCAACTCATTAACTAGTTAATAAATGAATTCAATGACATTGATTATCAGGCACTGTGTGAAGTCCTAGCGATACACTGATGAGCTAGGTAGACATGATGGCTGCTCTAACAGAGTCTACAGTCTAGAAGGGAAAATAGACAATAACATTTTAAAAGTTGATAAAGTTAAAAAGGAGCAATCATAGGAAAAGGTCAGAATGTCATGAGATCATATAGTCAGTCTATACTTTTGGCACTTCTCTAAGTAATAGAGTTTTAATGCTGAAGATGTATCCAAAGATGGCTACTTTAAGACATAAAGGATCATAGTAGTTACTATTTCTATCTAACAGAAACTATTACAAGGAAACTCTGATCATTCTTTATTGCTTAATTTATTCATAAAACTATTTGGTAGAAAGAATACAAAGGTGAGTATGACATGATTCCTGCCTTCAAAGGATTCACAAACCCTGTGGAAGAGACAAATAGGTAAGTGTATAAATGCACCAAAATGTAGCACATTTTGTGATGAATCTTTGTGCCAACAGCTTTGGAAACATGGAGAGTATGGCAAACTATCTGGGAGTGCCCATGGAGATATAACTAAGAAAGTAAATTTTGAGCTAGCTCTTGAAAGATATGTAAAAATTGCTCAAGTAAAGAAGATGATGAAATAACCAAAAAAAAAAAAAAAAAAAAAAAAAAGACAGAATGTGAAAAGACAAGCTATTGTTAGAGCCATGATATATCAAGGAGATGGGAAATCTTTAACTTGATTTCCCTGCTGAATACTTTGGAAAAATATTTTAAAGGATCCACAGATCCATGGAGAGTTATGTTGAGGTGAAATTGCAAAGGCAATTTAATTATAACCTTAATAAGGAGGTAACAGGGAGCCATTAAAGTTCTTTATATGTAGGATTATTATGGAGATATAAGATTCTTCATTGTAGGTGGAATGTGGTAGAAAGACTCATGCAGAGACTAATTTGAAGCTATGGCAACAGTGCAGTCAAGAGACCATGAGGGACTTTACTAAGGAAGTCAATGGGTAAAGACAGTAGAGGCAAAATATAGGGGATATTCCTAGAATTTTCATCACTTCAGTGTTTCAGATGAAGAGAACTCAAAATGATTAATGCCCATTTGCTATATACATTTTAGGTAGAATAGATAGCCAGGTATATGGTTGTGACTACTGTAATAATTTAATTAAATGTAACCATTGAATATTTAGTGATACCAATAGCAGATTCCTCCAGAAAGTAAATTGTGTCTGTTCAAAGCTCCAGGAGTATATGATTTGGTTGAAATGAATTTGAATTTAAGATTTGAAAGATAAGATAGATAGATTTTGACAATGGAATTATGTAGTAAGTATGTTTGAAGTCTAGATATAGTCTAAACATAGGAGTTCTGGAGGAAGCAAGTGTCTAAACAACTTAAACAAATAGAATAACTAGTCTTTGGTTAATCATACATTAGGGTGACTGGTGTTCTTTTTTTTTTTAAGATTTTATTTATTTATTTGAGAGAGAGAATGAGATAGAGAGAGAGAGAGCATGAGGGGGGGAGGGTCAGAGGGCAAAGCAGGCTCCCCGCTGAGCAGGGAGCCCGATGCGGGACTCGATCCCCGGACTCCAGGATCATGACCTGAGCTGAAGGCAGTGGCTTAACCAACTGAGCCACCCAGGCGCCCAGGGTGACTGGTGTTCTAACTCTAAATTTAAATATTTTATTGTACTAAGATCAATACATCTTTTCTTAAACAGGATATAGATTTTATTTGTTTTCATTAGACAGGATATAGATTTCACACTACTTATATGTGTAAAAAATGAAGCCCATTGCATTTCCTTTATACTTTATTTTTTCCAGTGAATTAAATGTTTCTAGTTTTTCTAGTTTTAGAAAAAAAAAATTTACTAAGCAGCCAAAGTTAGAAATAATAATTTAAGCACAGAATTGGAATCATCACTGTCTTATTTAACTTACTCTGTTGATCTCCTAAAGGTTAAGAGCCATTAGGTCTTTATATATAAATGTAATATATTTCTGTATATTATTTAAAAATAAAATAAAATTGGATGCTAAAGTCACATAAATAATTATTAATAATGCCACAAAATATTGTGACAATAAATTTAATATGTAAAGCCACATCATGCTAAAATAAAATTTAAAAAATAAAAAACATCTTTTCATTTGAGTCTCTTTGAAAAGTGCAAAAATGTAATCATATAAACAGGGAATTTTGCAAATATATGACAATAGCTTTTAGTTTTTTTATTTAAATTCAGTTAGCCGACATATAATATATCATTAGTTTCAGATGTAGCGTTCAATGATTCCTCAGTTGCATATAATACCCAGGGCTCATCACATCACGTGCCCTCCTTAATGCCCATGACAATAGGTTTTAGTAATAAATTTTCCACTTTCTAAAAAGTGAATTTGCAAAACAGTTGTAAAATCCTACTGGCAAATTTTCTACAACATAATCCTATGACAGTCTCCATCTGAGTCTATTCTAAGAGTGTGCTTTTTAAAAGTGATTCTTAATTTAGCTTAGCAGGAGATATTAATTGAACCACACCTAAATTATAATCAGAAATACCTATCCTATTTTAAGCTCAGGTGAGGTTCAAAGGCAGTGCATGAGAGGGCAGGGGTGAAGATTCACCTAAAGATTGTGAATCTAAGAGTACAGCTTCTAGAATCAGGCCAACTTGGGTCCCATAATTGTTCTACCACTTTCTAGCTGCATGGCCTTGAGAATTTAACATTTTGTAGCTCATTTCCTCATTTGTAGAATGGGCTTATTAATAGCAATTCATGGGGATGTTGTGAAAGTTAATGATATAAAAGAAATACATATATTAGTGTAATGCTTGGTACATACTAGGTGTTCATTAATAGTAGTCAGTAGTGTTATCCATAGCATTTTTTTAATGACAAAGAGAGTAGTGGAGAAGCAAAGAAAGAAATGATCATACAAATAGCAGTGAAGAAAAGATAGATCATCCATAAAAGAATCAATTATAATGATAATAGATTTGTCAAAAGCAATAATGGAATACTGAGAATAGTAAAATATTTTTTAACTACTGTGAGAAAATAGTTGACTACCTAAAATTATGGACTCACTAAAAGTATCTTTCAAGGACAAGATGAAATAAAGGCTTTTTAGATTAGTCCATACTAGGGATATTTATATAGATTTATTGCCAAGGATATTTCAATAAAAGAAATTCTAAAGATTGCCATTCACGAAGAAAAGATAACCCCAGAAAGAAGGCTGAGATGGCTAAACAGGAAAAACAACAACAAAAATCATTAATTACATAGGTAAATCTCTGTAAAAAGTCTAGGTATAATAATGATGATGATGTCTAATTTGTGGGGTCAAAATATCAGAAAAAAGTCTTGATTATAAAATTGTGTAAGTCCAGTTGCACACAGTGTCTATTTGCTTGATAATGTATCTTTCATTAGATTTCTTCCTGTCTGTGTTATTTTTCTATTGCCTTACTTTTATTACTATCACCTAGCAGGTAAAATACTTTTGTTCAAAATTCAACACCATTATTGCAACAACATGGATGGAACTGGAGGGTATTATGCTGAGCTAAATAAGTCAATCAGAGAAAGACATGTATCATATGACCTCCCTGATACGAGGAATTCTTAATCTCAGGAAACAAACTGAGGGTTGCTGGAGTGGGGGGTGGGGTGGGAAGGGTGGGGTGACTGGGTGATAGACACTGGGGAGGGTATGTGCTCTGGTAAGCGCTGTGAATTGTGCAAGACTGTTGAATCTCAGATCTGTACCTCTGAAACAAATAATGCAATATATGTTAGGAAAAAAAAAAGAAGAAGATAGCAGGAAGGGAAGAATGAAGGGGGGAAATCGGAGGGGGAGACGAACCATGAGAGACGATGGACTCTGAAAAACAAACTGAGGGTTCTGGAGGGGAGGGGGGTGGGAGGATGGGTTAGCCTGGTGATGGGTATTAAAGAGGACACGTTCTGCATGGAGCACTGGGTGTTATGCACAAACAATGAATCATGGAACACTACATCTAAAACTAATGATGTAATGTATGGGGATTAACATAACAATAAAAATAAAATAAAATAAAATAAAATAAAATAAAATAAAATAAAATAAAAGATGGCTTGGGGAAAAAAAAAATTCAACACCATTAGTAATTAGGACAACTCAAATCAAAGCCACAATGAAATACTAATGGATATAATTTAAAAGACAGATAATAACAAGTATTAACAACAGATAAACAAAATGTGGTATATCCATACAATAGAATATTATTCTGCAAAAAAAGCAAGGATGTACTCATATATACTCTTCTATGGATGGACCTTGAAAACATTATGCTAAGTGAAGAAGCCAGTCACACAAGACCATATATTTTATGATTGTATTTATATGAAATGTCAAGAATAGGAAACTCTATAGAGACAGAATATAGATTAGCGATTGTTTAGGGCTGGGGGTATAAGGGGAACTGTGGAGTTATTGTTAATGAATATAGTTTCTTTTAGGGTGATTAAAATGTTCTAAAACTGATCATAATGATGGCCACACAACTCTGAATATACTCATAACCATTGAATTGTATACTTTGAATAGATGAGTTGTATCATAATGAATTATATCTCAATAAAGCTGATATATATATATATATTTTTAAATTAGTTATTTCACAAAAATGAAAACAAGGTCTCAATGCACTTATGAAAGGTTGCTCAATCACATTGAAAAAAATGGAACACGTGATAACAATAAAATGGTATTTAGCACCAACTAGATCAACAAAACTTAAGAATTAAGAAGTCTGATAACAATGTGTTATTGAAAATGGGGATCAAGTAAAATGATCATTCCCAGGGGCTTGGAGAAGGGAGGAATGGAGACTTAGTGCTTAATGGGTACAGAGTTCCTGTTGGGGAATGTGAAGAAGTTCTGGAGATGGCTGGTGGTGATGATGAAGATGGATGATTGTGCTGCCATGTGAATTCACTTAATGTTACAGAACTGTACACTGAAAAAATGATTAAAATGGTGAATTTTATGTATATAATAAATAATATATTTTAAAAAGCAGAAAGAAGGAAAAGAAAGAAGGAAAGAGAGAAAACAAGAAAAGGAAAAAAAGAAAGAAGAGAAGAAAATGGGAATCAATGGAAATTCTCATCCCCTGTTGACTAAAGTATATATCAGAAAATAAATTAAAAAGCTGAGAACCAGATTGAGGACCTAAATATGTTGCAGAAACCTTCCCTTCTTATTCCTGCTTTCTCACCTCAGCTCACGTGGGATTGAATCACTGGCTTGTTGAGCACCAGTGTGAATGTTTTTCTACCTGTAGCTCCTGGGAAAGGTTTCATCTCATTCCGGTTAAAGGAAGGATCACTGAATTGAAATTAGGGAACTATGGGCTCATCTTTTTCTCACTTTGTTTTGTGAATTTTGCTCTTATTAAGTAAGCATGCTCTGCTCCTTCACTTTCCATCCTCATTTATTAAGCCAATGGTGGAATATTAATGAGGATAATCTATATTTTAGATGTACCATGCTAATACCTTCATTTTCCATCTATAGATCTCCTTGTCATTACATTGGCCTGAATTCTGCAAAATCTTAGTTGAATAATACTTTTTCTGTTTCTTGGATTTTTGAGTTGCATCTAGGACTAAAAAGAAAAACAATAGTTTTAATACTGGAATCAAGGAGAGTAGCATTGGTTTTTCCATTCTCACTGCAAGAGGACTGACAAAACTTAGCCATAAATTTCTTCCTGGTTCATCAAGAAAAACATAAAGCAACAAATACAGTTCTAATTTGACTGTGAAATTTAGGGAGAAAGAAAACAATTTGGAGAAAATGTGATGTTTTTGTTCCTATGTTTTCTCATTATTGACACATTCATTATGTTGTAAGAAATGAAGATATTTCTACTTCGTATAAGATGCCTTGCACCCAATACATTTAGAATTAAAATAAACAAGAGATTTAAAGAAAAAATCAGCCACTAAATATCTACTAATGTCTGCCAAAAACATATCTCATTAAAGTCAATGACTTTCTTTCCAAGAATTTTAGCCTCTTACCCACAGGTGGGGTCTATATGACAGTACAAATACAGATGAAAATAAAAAGTGAGTTTGAAATGGTAAAATAAATACATTAAAATTTAAAAACAATGAACAGCTAGTGTTTGAGTTCTAGCTAAAATTCTATTACTATTTAAAAATGGGATCTTGGAAAGTTTGGTTAAGCTATGTAAGTTGCAAAGTTATCTGTTAGATGGAAGATATCTAATGTTACTTCCAATTTTAATTTCAGAGTCTTTACAGTTTTGTCAGGTATCCAAATTGCTGCTTTCCACAATGTTAAAATCTAGATCTTAAGAAATAACTGCATGACTGCCTTATGTTTTCAACTTATTATTTGGAGCTCTGTAGATAAAACTTCAATCATCAAGCAGATTAGATTATTCTCACTTCTCAAGCAATAAAAAATGCTGCTTTGCATAGAATCCATTATTTCCAGACTTTAAAATCTTGTTTATGGTTGCCTGCACCCTAAGACAACACAGTCACTATAAATAATTTAGCTTTTTATTTTCTTCTTCTTAATCTTTCTGATCTAATCCTTTGTTATAATAAAGGACTGATCAATAAATGAATATTAAGACTGCCTTGTGATTTAAATCTAAAAGAAATTTTAGAAAAGAAGTTGATTTAATTTTTTGTACCATATTTTTCCCTCGCTAAAGATTGGGAACGAGACTTCGCTGATCTCAGTTAAGTCTTCAATAAGATGTATAGTCCATAGAGCTATGTTAAGTGTTAAGTTTATAATAATAGACATCCCTTAGGACTGGAATAAAATTCTCTTCATTTTGTAGTCTCCAGCATTTAGCATCAGGCAAAAATATGACAGATTCTCTATAAATGTTTTGAACTGAATTTAACTGAAGGCAACAAGGAAAAGAATAAAGAACTTCAAATTAATTGTGCCAGACACTTTGTAAGTACTTTACAAAAGTTATCCCATAAAGGTCTCTGACTGTATGTGGATATTTTCGACAAACACACTGAGGCTGAATCTACTCAGGCAAAGAGAACTACCATGCCATGGATTTCACTAAAGTATTTTATCCAAGTTGCAGAACTCTGGCTTAAATCTCAAGGTTGAAACTCAGTCTTCCTCAGATTCAAGGTTTGGTCTCCTGGTCACTCTATCACATAATTTGTCTGTAACTCTACATTTTTCATAAGTACTTTGGATTCCTAATATTAGGCAGTAGAAAAATGAAAACTGTATGTTAACAGAAATGAATATATTCTGTGTATTTTGTTAAGGATTATTTGTAAAGTTGTATAATTCCCAATTTATAAGAACTTGACTTTGCCTTCTCTGAGTGTTAGCTGATAAAATCAAAGTTTAAAAAAGAATCAAAGTATAGATTGTGAAAAATGAATATGATTTTTTCAATCCCACCAGTATTTTATATACTAGACATACGGTCATGACAAGCCTACAGATTTAAGTTAAAAATTTATAAAAATGAAATACTGAATACATTTTTATCTTTACCAAAGTTTTATCAGGTTCTATTTAGTTCCAAATACATTCTCTTATGGCCTAAAATTCATTGAATCATTTACAGAATATTTGCTTCAGTGTATTCTGAATTTAAGTAAATGGTATTATTATCAGAAAGCATCAGCTTATTCTGCAGTAACTTTCTAACCAAAAGATATTGTATTAACACTTCTGAGTATCTACAACTAATCCACATAATCAACAAATACTTGTGGCGCAGTTACTCTGTGCTAAGAATTGTTCTAAGGCTAAGCTCTAGAGCTAAAGCTACAACTGCCTTTGATAGCCACACTCTAGTAAACTACACTCAAATACAGAAATATAGACCAAAAAAAATAAATAAAATGTATTAAATTAAAAATGAAAGTTATGTAAACAAATGCATAGAATATATTTAATAAAAATTTAAACTAAAGCTATGGAAAAAAGATTGATTGATGATTCAGAAAAACAGTGATTAAAAAGGTCCTCTCTAAGGAGGAGGCAGTCATGTAAAAATCTAGTGGAAAAGCATTCTAGGCTGAGGAAAAATCCAAGTAAGGACTACTTTGATCCCGTTTGAAATATGGAAAAACCATTGTTCCTGGTATTTATCAAATGAGGGGAAGGGAGACTGGAAATGAAGTCAGTGAAGTAGGCAGAAGTCAACTGGGTCAGGTCTTCTAGGCTAAGGGGATGAGGATGTAATGTACTTGACTTGAATCACAATAGGAAACCTCTGAAGTAGGGTAAATATAAACTTGTCATCCAAACCAGGACACTTTTGACAGTGAAAAAAGAGTCTATAAATAATCTTTCCAGAACAATAGGAGCAAACCAGTACTCTCTCCAGCAAAGTGGAACATGAGCACCATTTATTGAATATTTCTAAGTAAGGAAGTGGCATAATATACTTTATGTTCACAAAATATTAAATTGAACTCTATGCAGGGATTGGAAAAAAGAAGACAAAAGTTTAAACAGGAAGACCAACTAGAAGTTACTGCTTATAACCCACTGACAAATAATTTTGCTTGAACTCAGCTTCATACAGAGTTAGTGAGATGTATTCAGATGTGGGATTAGAGCGAACAAGAATTTTGTTGGATTGGATGTGGCATATAAAAGAAAAAAAAAGAATACAGGATGACTCAGTATTTTTGCCTGAGCAAATGGGTGAATACTAATACTATATACTCACATTGAGTAAACTGAGCAGGAGGAATAGTAAGGAGAGGAAACAAGAATTCTGTTAGGACAAATTCATTTTGAGATTAATGTTGTCTTCAAGTTTAGAATGTTTAATCTTAGTGCATTGCTAGACAAGTGGTCAATTGCGTCAAACTTCCAAGCCACACTATTGAACGGAATCTATTCATTCAGATTCAACTGCCTCAAGTAACCCATAAGCAAAGGTAGTAATTTTGGAGGTCTATCCTTCAGCAGAAAGAAAACCAGATTTAAAAAAAACAATAAAACATAAATATAATGTTTAAAGGCATTCTTCTATTTTGAAGTCCATGGTTTTCCACATGCTCTCAATATCCAGAAAGACAGAAAACTAAAGATATAAGTATATGCAGTAACACAAAAATGCATTAACTTCTATTTGACTTTCCTCAGGTGTACTTTCCTTAGTTCCTTATCCCACTGTTAAGGAGTTAGTAGATATTGGCACAGCATGTGTTCTGGTACTAAAAAGCCATGTTATTGATATATATGGATATCAAACAAAATTTTTATTCTTGCCCATAAGCAATATATACCATTAGTGTGAAAGGACCAGTATCTTATATAACTGGTCAGATGTCCATTCTGAATGGTTGGTGCCCATGATGTACGAGTAGTTAAAGAATGTTAATGCTACTAGTAGTTAAAGAACTGAATGCTACCCGCCTATATTTTCACTACAAAAGTAAGGTTTATAGAGTTTACCATGACCAAACGTTTATGAAAAAATTGCAGGGGCCTATAACCTGTTTTCTGTAGGAACAAAGGGAATTATATGCAATAGCTAGGCCCATACTGAGAACTGAATGTAATTAACTTCATATGGTCATATATGACAAACTATAAAGAATATAGAGTAAACAAAAGGTCATTCTCCATTTCTTCCTCCTAAAGACTGTAGCTGACCTCTAACCATCGTGCCTCTCCTTGTTTCAAAACTGGCAAAACTAAAGTTAATATTTGCATATATATATGCCCAGAGTACCATCACTGAGGGCAAGATTTGGTCAAAAAATGTCAGCAAACTGGCTGGATCTGTGTTTTCCTAGTGGTAGTACTGTTGGGGCCTCTCAGCATTATCTTCATGCTGCGTATGTTCAATCCACATATATGATTAAGCAATAAGGCCTGACATAGTTGGTCCATGATGGGGCCAGAATTCAGACCGTGTCTGTCTCCAAAATAAAAACTCTTAACCACTAAATCATGCTGTTGCTATGGTCACTAACAGGGAAGTTAAATGATAGAAAGAAAAAAAGTCACTAATATTCCACAGTGGCTTTGCTACATCTGAAATATTGATAGAAATTGAGTTAAAATTCGCCATACTTCAAGATGATGGCTGTTTCTCAAATAAAATTTAATGTAACCTACTTCTGTACTTGATGGTATCAAGTTTCTATCCTCAGTAAAATTTAAAGACCTAAAAGATCCCTAGTTCTATAAAGACTTAGAGTACTTCTGAGTGGTATTTATGAATGCATTGGTATCGTGTCAAAATTTAAAAATTAATCAGCCCGATTTCTGTCCACAAAATGTTAAATGACTTATTTATTGCTTTTGTTTAATTGTCTGTTTGGTCCCACTTGTTTGACAAAATTGACCTTTTATTTTGGCATAAGGTAAACAAGTATTAATCAATGAATTATAGGAAATTGGATCCTCTAAGGCATATTTCAGAAACAACAAATTCTTTTTACTCATTTATAACCATCTGCAGTGGGACAAATCCAGCAAGTGAGAGGCCATTACCTATGCGTGGGTTAATTACATTAACTAAAATGCTTTAATGTACCATTGGAAATGTTGTTTGAATAAATCACTTTCAATATCAGAAATGGGTGGCCTGAAATAACATCTCTAAAATTTTCAGGGATAGCACTTAGTTTCCTTATTTTTTGCAGTGATTTCAAATTCAAACAGACCATAGCTATAAGATAATGCCAGAAAAAAATTCACTACTTAACACCAGGACAAGTATATTGTTCATAAGTATGGTGGATGCTAAATATAGGTATGGTGTGACTGCCAAAACCAGGGCGTACAAATATATATAGAAATCACAGTCCCTCCCTTAAGAAGCTCCCACAGAATATGAGCTAGTTACCTCTGAAGAAGCCATAGAACTTGATGGTATGTGAAAAATGAGTGAATCAAAATTAATATTATCAATACTGGAAAAAAACAACAATACCAAAACTACCAAGTGCTTCTTGGTGGGATGCACTGAAGATCTAACATAAGGTCAGTGGTATTCTTGCCAAAATTTCATAGCTTGAATTAAATGAGAGACAAATTCAAAGTGAGGGAAATTCTACAAAATAACTGACCTGTACTTTCCAAAAATGTCAAAGTTAAGAAACACAAAGAAAAACTAAAGAATTTTTCCCGATTAAATGAGACTAAAGAAATATGGTTACTTGAATGCAATAAGTATCCTGGGTTGAATCCTGGACCAAGAAAAAAAGAGCTATAAAGGACATTTTGGGAGAAATTGATGAAACCTGAATAAGAACTATAGGTTAATATATAAAATGACATAAAATATAATATAAGATGATTTAAGAACATATCTTTGTTCTATACAAAAGAGCCAGTTGTCTCCGACTTAACTCCGGAATGTGTTGAAAAAAATATGCTTATGTTTTTAATTTACATAAATATATATAGTTTTATCTTTACAAAACTGGGATCAAATATGTTATTCTGTAACTGGGTGTTTTCACTTGCTATATCTTGGAGATCTCTCCATGTAATGATGTATATTACTATTTCATGCCTCTTAATAGCCTCATAGTATTTTATAGGCATTGATGGATATTTAAGTAGTTTTGATTTTTCAATATTATAAATGATATATTATTAACCTTTCTTATACCTGTATTTTTATAAGCCTGTTCCAGTAATTCTGCTGGAACAGTTTCTATAAGCAGAATTATTAGATCAAAAGATGTTAGCAATTTAAATACAGGTAGATGCCATCAAATCACCTTCAAAAAATCTAAATAATCTACCATTCCCTTCAACAGTGTGAGTCCTATTTGCCCATAGGCTACTGAACATTAAATTTTTAAGTTTTATCCAACTTCTGTGTATCATTATTGATTTAATTTGGGTTTTACAAATTACTGGTGAGGTTAAACTTTTATTAATGTATGTATTAGTCATTTGTACTTATTTTCTGTAAAATATCTATGTTTATCACTTGTCCATTTTTTTATTGTCATTTTCTTGTTGGATCATAAAAGTTTCCTGTGTACTATGATCACTGGTCATTTGCTACATCTAACCTGAAGAAGTACTTTCTTCCACCCTATGCTTACCTTTGTTTGTGGTGTCTATTAAGAATTTTAAGTTTCATGCAGTGAATTCTTCTAATCTATTCTCTACATATTCTATGTTTGGCATCTTGTTTAGGAAGTTTTCCCTATTCCTACATTCTAAAAATACCCTTCTACAGCTTCTTCTATTACTTTTTAAAATATTTAGATCTTAAGAGTAATTTTTATAGTATGAAGTAGCAATTGAAATAAAATTTTGTTTTCAAATAAATGCCCATCCCTATTTCATTTAATACTTGATTTTACTGTCCCTATTAATTTCAAATTCAGTCTTTTACATATATTAAATTCTTACATTGATATTGTCTGTTTCCGTTCTCCTGATTCAATACAATTAATATATTTCTGAAACAATATTGTGCTATTTTAGTTCTATGATATATTAAAGTATATGTCAAGACTCCACTCCTTGCCTTGTACAAGTGGTGTAATAATTAGAAATAGAGATCCCAAAGCCAATCCTGGCCTTCGTGCTTTCTGCCTACTGGCATGGCAATTGAACTTTCTGTACCTCACATTCTTTATCTGTAAGATCAGTAAGAATATAGGATTATTATCATTATTGTACAATTGCTATGATTATAGGATTATTGACTGTTATAAATAATTTAATATATCGAAAATTAGTACATCAGTATCATGTCATAAACACTCTATAAATGTTGCCTACTACTATTACTCTTTTACACTTTATTTTTTAAAAATATGGCCATTCTTGGGCGCCTGGGTGGCTCAGTCTTTAAGCGTCTGCCTTCGGCTCAGGTCGTGATCCCAGGGTCCTGGGATCGAGCCCCACATCAGGCTTCCTGTTCAGGGGGAAGCCTGCTTCTCCCTCTCCCACTCCCCCTGCTTGTGTTACCTCTCTCGCTGTGTCTCTCTCTGTTAAAAAAAAACTAATGATGTATAGTATGGTGACTAACATAACATAATAAAATAAAATTTAAAAAATATGGCCATTCTTTTGCAATTTTTCTTCATATAAATTTTTGCAACAATTTTCCAATTTCCCTGAATATTGCCATTTGTTTGTACTTTGTTAGATAGAGCAATGGGTACCAGGTTATTTATATCTAAAATACTTTTTGTGTGGCTTGGTACTGTTGAGCAATGATGCCCTGTCTTCATATGAAAGTTTAAATATAATCCAAGATATCACTGCCTTTTGTCTGGACTTGCTATGGTTAAAGCTGCCCACTCCTATGACAAACAGACTTCTCCCTGGACTCAGGAGAAGAGTTTGAAAATCTCTGCTCTGGAATAATTTATGTCTTATCATACAATCTCTTAACACATGTATGTTTGTCTCAGTAAACCATGACTGAATTACTGTGCTTTATTATCTGAGAGTAAGTTGTCATTTGGTGTACTTCTTAGGAAAAACATCCTTAGATAATATTTTAGAATTTACAGTTTCAGTAAAGAAATAAATAAATGACCACCATTCCTATCTGATCTGAGGCTGCATTTTACTAACGAGGCATACTCCACTAATGTGCACCATATGAAAAACTTTTTGTTTAACCAAATTCAGTAAAGCTTATTTATATGGATTCACACTCTAACATGATTAAGTGAGATGATATTATAATTGTATTCACATCGCCATTGTAGATATGCTAACCATATTAATTTTTTGTATAAAATACTCTACTGGATTTTGTCGTCCAAGATTGCTGTTATTGGTTGTCTTCTTGATTTAATATAAACAGCTCCCTAAACTATAAACAATCTAATCAGCCTTCTGTATTTTTATATTTATGTCATCACTTCTGTTGAGCTAAAAATGCAATTCACTAGTTATTGTCATAAACATAGTTGACTGAGTACAAGGAGTTATAATAGGCTGTATTTGTTCTATAGTTTTGGTTTTTTTAATTATTATTATATTATGTTAATCACCATACATTACATCATTAGTTTTTGATGTAATGTTCCATGATTCATTGTTTGCGTATAATACCCAGTGCTCCATTCAGTACGTGCCCTCTTTAATACCCATCACCAGGCTAACCCATGCCCCCCCCCGGAACCCTTAGTTTATTTTTCAGAGTCCATAGTCTCTCATGGTTCGTCTCCCCCTTCGATTTCCCCCCCTTCATTTTTCCCTTCTTTCTATCTTCTTCTTCTTCTTCTTTTTTTAACATATAATGTATTATTTGTTTCAGAGGTACTGGTCTGTGATTCAACAGTCTTACACAATTCATTTGTTCTATTGTTATACTTTGTTCAACCGAGTGACAGCATGAACTTGCATCTAAAACACAAGTTATTGTACACTGCAGGCCAAAACATAGGCTGGTTCTGGAGTATGAGCTAATAGTGCAGACATGGAATAACAGTGAATGGCTCTCTGGGTTCCAATAAGTAAGGCAACTTTCCAGTTCATCTGAGAGAAACACAGTCCAGTATTATCACAGCAACGTATCCATCTGTGCATCTTAGTAGCTCTGAATGAGTGCATTGCAGAGACCATGGCTGGTTAGCCAGTTATTGAATGTTGCACACAGCTTTGCCTGTGTGGTAATAAAAGGGACCACAGATGGGACTATTGTTTTAGGAGGGATACCAATAGCAGGCATCCTGATACATTGTGTCATCAAAGTATACAATGTCACAGAAAAAAAAATAGATGACTTTCAACAAAGGACTATTATGTTGAACCATGCTACATACTTTGAGCCATTTGTGAAGAAAAAGAAAATATATTTGAATTGTTCACTAAGGACAGTCTTCTATAAGCCTTGTAATTACTAGATGGATCAGTATAAATGTGACTCACATAATATGCATTTAACTATGTAAAAATGAAAATCAATGGTTTTTAGTTTTGAACAATAAATAGTAACCGCAAAACTTGAAACTTGAAGTCCTTAGAACTCACTAAACTTTGCTTTAACCTAAAAACAAAACAAATACAAAACACACACATTTGCAACATGATTGCATCCCCATGTGACATATAGGTTAAGTACACTCTTCGAAGTGAAGACATTTGGCTGAGATCACAACTAACAATTTTGGAGCAAGATTCAAATCAGTCTGTCTAATTTCAAAGCTTCACACTTGTCTTACAGACTGTTAGCTTCTGTGCTTTAGGAACAACTCCATTAAAATCCAATGTCTAGGCCTCCAAGAATGAGCACATTCTCTCAAAGTATACACTGTATCCTTTACCTTTTTACTTTTCTGATTTAGCACTTCTTGTCATTGCTTGCTTACCATTATATTTGTTATTTTTCCTCTCATCCTGTGATGCTTCTAAAATGATCCTTTTAATGTTTCACTCTCAGTTTCAGATGATCCTCTTAATTTGTTCGCTTGTTTCAAAAGTGTATCAAAATACATATATAGTAAACCTCCAATGCAAACCTCCAAGATGTAACAAAGGTTAACATCTTGGCACATTTACCTCATTTCTCTTTTAATATATAAGAAGCAAACTTCACAGATAATGTTGAATTTTGCTATGTCCTGATTCTTGGTCACCTTATTCCCTCTCTAGAGACAAACACTATCATGAACTTGGACTGCATCCTGCCAGACAGTATTTTTAATTATCTTAGTACATATATATTATCTATAAGCCATAATTAACATTAGTTAATTATGTGTTGATCTGCATAAATGGTATCATGCCGAGCAAATGAGTCTATGACTTTCATTTTGTAACTTGACCTGTAATCTAGTTGATTTATTTTAACAATTGCATAATAATATACCTAGGTTTTATTTATCCATTTTCTTATTGATGAATATTTAGATATCAAACTTTACTATTTCAAAAAAACAAAAGCCTTCTGCTTCAAATGCAACAAAAAGACTTCTGCATGTCTTCTTATGCACATATATGAAGTTTATCTAAGGTAAATTCCTTAAAGTATGTTCTTAGTGGTCAGGGCCAAACACTGTCTTGTTAATTATTTTAAATAGAACCCCTTTGTACAATGAGAATTTGTCCAATATTATCCCAGCATAATATTTTACCAGCAGTATACAAATGGGCCTATTTCTGCATATTTGCCACTACTAAATTGTTTTGAAAAAAAATTTTGTTTAATCTATTATTTTCATGGATTTAATGTGGGTAGCCCCAAAACTCATATGTTGAAATCTTAACCCTCGATATGGTAGTATTAAGAGATAAGGCCTTTGGGAGGTAATTTGGGAGGTCATAAAGGTGGAACCATAATGAATGAGATAGTGCTGTTATAAAAGAGACCCCAGGGATCTCTTTTTGTTCTCTATCATGTGAAGATACAATGAGAAAAAGTCATCTATGAATCAGAAAGCAAGCCCTCACCAGACATTGAATTTGCCAGCACTTTGACCTTGGATCTTGTAAGAAGTAAATGTTTGTTGTTGAAGCCATCCAGTCTATGATAATTTTGTTATAGCAACCAAAATGGACTAAGACACTCATGTATGTAAAAAAAAAAAAATCTATAAAATATATATGTAGGTTTTTAAGGAATAATATATGAACATCATGGGACTTGCCATCAAGGTTAAAAGTAAAGCACTATTGGTCCCTTAGAGGTTGTGTGTTGCTACCAAATCATATCATTATCACCCTCAAGAATGACTTTTGTGTTCATCATTCTCTTTTTCCATATAAATTTTACCATCTGGGAAGGAATATATAGTTTTAAAAACCTGAGTAGCAAGCACAAAGCTAGATGTGTAAGAAAGAGTCACTGTCACTATTAGACAAGGATTCCAGGAGAAGCTCTGCTGGGAGGGCTTTAGAGTTTCTGAGAGTATAAAGAGTATTTTCTGGGGAAGTTAGTGGGTGAGGCCATAAAGGTCATGAAAAACATAGGGGTCATGCCACTTGGACCATCTAGCTAGGCTAAAGTAAGAAGCAGATATTGGGATTTTCCAACAGAACTGTGGTCAGAACGAGTAGGCAATTCTGCATTTTTTACTTCTCAATTCACTATAGACCAACTTTATCTTCCTGAATTGGCCAAAGCAGAACATTAGCCAAGTACAAGGTCAAGTTCTACCTAGGCCTTCTGCCCTCAGGTTAATAATAGCACAGTGGCAGTGGCGAGGTTGTTGAAGGCATACTTCAACATGTTTACCTCTTGAGTTACTCTAATCTAATCTGGGGCACAGCTGGGATCTTCATCATCTTACTGGAAATTCTCTTTATCTGCTTCCTATATTAAATCTCCTCTTTGATATATCCTATTTTAGCCTCTGCCTTGGTTTATTTTGAGCTTCATAAGGATAAGCCAGTTTGGCTCACCAATATAGGGAAACCCTGTGTTATCAGAATTTCAAGCTTGTCCTCAGGTACTGGTCAGGTCCCCCATCGGGACCTCCAGTCTCCTACTTAGAAGGTAAGGACCTGGGAATACAGTAGCAGAGAACGATTGGTATCTCTGAATTCATCAATCAGTATAGGACTATCATCTAATCCCTTTGTTTTGGGAATATCTCTCTGTTCTTGTTTCCACCAATCTCCTCTATTTTACTTAATTCACAACGTAAACTTAGATTCCTGTTTGGTTGAAGAAGAAGCCATTTACCAAAGAGGATTTTTTTTAAAGGAATCTAGAGATAATGCATCTAAATGACTTTTACCCAGTCCTTCACACATTAGACTCCCCCTTCATTTCTGTTAACATGGTCCTTGATATTTTTGGTAATTTTTAAGAATTATTCAGTAGACATTGTGCAGTCTTAAGCTTTCCTCATGTCAGGCTTGGAATCTGGCTTTCTTGTGACTGATCAACCAGTCCATCTGCTGCTTTCCAGCTTACAAAATTATTTTGTTGCTCTTGCCTTTTTTCTGTGTTTCTCATCTTTGTAGTCACTAAAGTAAACATTGTACAGACTGAGGTCAAATCTAGAGTGAAATAGTAAATTTTTGCTGAAAAAGTAAGCAAGCCAAAAAATCCCTACCTGAGATCTCCTTTAAATTCTTTTATTAACCATTTTTCCTTAAATCTTTTAAAACAGAATGCCCTGTAAGATTCTGTACATTCAAAAGAAATCTTGACAATAATTTTTGGAATGCTACACACTTAATAAATAAAACTAAGTAATTTGAAACATGGGTTTAATTCATAAGAATCTTAAATATGAATCAGAGAAAATTGCACAGCTGAAACAGGTTCTTTCTGCACACCATCAAATGCTGGGGCATAACAGAGCTGGTTAGTATGTGAAATGCCGGTAGAAAAAATGCGCTAGCATTCTTCAGATTATATGATGAATGGAATGTGGGGAAAGATGTAAGAAATAATAACAAATAGTACAGACAAGGACCTTTTAAGAATATTCAATGTGCTAGGGATTGGGAATCTAAAGAGAAAGACATAGCCCATGCCTCTCAGAAGCTCACAGTCTGTCCCTTTGGAAAAGGGGTGTCTGGAGAAAGCAGACTGTCAAATAATAACAGGAATCAGGGTTTATGTCATGATTCTCCTCTCTCTCCTCAGAACATTCTTTTTGTAACTCTTTGTTTGACTGGCTCCTTTCTTATCTTTTAGATATCAGCTAAAATGTCATCTCCTCCTGACCATCCTGTCCAAAGCAGATCACCCATCTGCACCTTCACTATCATTATGCTTATTTTAGTGTTCTATTTCCTTCAAAATATTAACAAAATGTGTGATTATTTTATTCTTATTTGTCCGTTTCTCCCTTCTGTCTTCTACCACTGGACAAGGACCCTATCGCTTGTGTTTCCCATTTTATTTGCAATGACTGAAGCAGTACTTGTTACGCAGCGTACTGGGGGAATTTAGTAGTATTTCCTATCTAAACTTTCTAACAGCACGTGAGCTAAATCTTGAAGGATTTGTAGGAGGTAGCTAGTGGTAGAGGGTATTTAGGGGAAATCATTCAAGCAGAGAGGTATGTGGGAAACCACAAACTAATATACCTGGAGTGAATACTTTAGTAATGCAGATAAAAAAGGAACTAGAGAGAAATGACATTGAAGAGGAAAGCTGAGCAAACTCATGAATTACTGCCCCATCACAAAGTCTTGGGCAACGCTGCAATATTTTAAGCAGGGGAAATACAGGAATAAATTTTTTATTTTAAAAAAACAGAAAAGTGAGCAGAAATGGATTTGAATAGGGCAAAACTATAGCTGTAACTGTTGTTGTAGTCATTATCCTTTAGAAAAAATAAGAATTTGAACTTTATATGGAGAGGAAAGATGAAGAGCTTTAGGTCATTATTTGATGATCTATTCCATATAGTGAGTAAAGGAGACAGACATATCAACGGTCTTTTTAACATTTTTTTTATATGGGCTGTTAGGTAGAAAATGGTGCCATGGGACACCTGCATGTCTCAGTCGGTTAAGGGTCTGCCTTCGGCTCAGGTCACGATCCCAGGTGGGATCAAGTCCCCATAGGGGCTTCCTACTCAGCGGGGAGCCTGCTTCTCCCTCTGTCCACTGCTCCCCCTGCTTGTGCTCTCTCTCTCTCTGACAAATAAGTAAAATCTTTTAAAAAAGTGGTGCCATATACTAAAGCGAGAAAAATGAGGAGTAATGTCACCTTTAGAGTGAGCTTTTGCATGCATATAAGATGCTAATCGTGTAATTTTCCTACTTTGTAGCACTTTTTAAAATCTTTTTCTTTCCTTGGACCTTTCATGTGATAATTCCTAAACACTTGTTGAATATATATTTCTTTTTCTGATTTGCTCCTCCTACACTCCATAATGTATAGTTGTCCAGACATTTAGAAATTGAAAGAGAAGAATGTTTTAAGAAGACAAAAATCCAGACTTAAGACTCTTTTAATCATCACTTTATTGCTTAAATATGAGCTCACAGACTAATGGAAAACAAGTATTGTCATTGAAATGATTATTTTGAAAAGAAAAATGCATTTTTGTTGTGACCAAAGGAAGAGTAGTAGCTTCAATATAAGCCTATTATTTCACATTAGCTAAATGCAAATAATGACTAATTCCTGTAACATGTCCTAATTTTGTAAAGAAAATCAAAATGCTAAGCTATTGTCATTTGTTTTTATGCAGGCATAGTACAGGCAAACATAATACATTAATGCAAATTACAGGTAATAACCCAGGTAAAAAGAAAATATATATATAACTCCAAGTTCTTTAAAATGATTAGATTAGAGGAGAACTTTAGAAAAGGAATAAATTCTTTCACATATTCAAGGGGAATTTTTTCAATACACTAACAATTCAAAACACGGCATTTTAGTATTTTATTTGAAATATTTATTTGAAATTTTCCAATTTTGAATCTAAAATTCAAGGCAGGTACTCATTGTTTTTGCTAATCTAAAAATGGAACATTTAGACACTTGAGATTTTTCCATAATTTGGCTATTGTATATAATGCTGCTATAAGCATTGGGGTGCATATATCCCTTTGAATCAATGTTTTTGTATTCTGTAGGTAAATACCTAGTAGTGCAATCTCTGGATTGTAGGGTAGTTCCATTTTTAACTTTTTGAGAAGCCACCATACTGTTTTCCACAGTGCAGGCATCAGTTTGCATTCCTACCATCAGTGCAAGAGGATTCCCGTTTCTCCGCATCTTCATCAACACCTGCTGTTTCTTGTGTTGTTGATTTTAGCCATTTTGACTGTGAGGTGATATCTCATCATGTTTTTGATTTGCATTTCCCTGATGATAAGTGATGTTGAGCATCTTTTCATGTGAATGATGAATGAATGGATATGGAAGATGTGGTACATAATACAATGGAATGTTACTCAGCCATAAAAAGAATGAAATCTTACCATTTGCAAAAACATGGATTGAGCTAGAAAGTGTTATGCGAAGTGAAATAAGCCAGTCAGAGAAAGACAAATACCATATAATTTTACTCACATGTGGAATTAAGAATTCCACAAATGAGCAAAGGATTCAAAAAAAGAGAGAGAGAGAGAAATGCAAACCAAGAAATGCACTCTTAAACTACAGAGAACAAACTGATGATTACCAGAG
This sequence comes from Phoca vitulina, assembly GCF_004348235.1. Classification (NCBI taxonomy): domain Eukaryota; kingdom Metazoa; phylum Chordata; class Mammalia; order Carnivora; family Phocidae; genus Phoca; species Phoca vitulina. Next base: position 63,082,581 of record NW_022589712.1, on the reverse strand, counting down.
TGGAGATGGACAAGAGGATGGGTTAAATAGGTGATGGGGATTAAGGAGTGCACTTGCTGTAATGAGCACCAGGAGTTGTATGGAAATGTTCAATCATTATATTGTATACCTGAAATTAAAATTACACAGTATGTTAACTAACTGCAATTTAAATAAAAATAAATAAAAACTTAAAAAATAAAACTAATATCTAATGAAAAACTAAAAATGGAACATATGTTTCTATTTGAGAAAAGTTCACAAAAATGTTTCTATGAAATAGCTGATGTTGCTTTTAAAATATTAATAAGTTGGATACCATGTTAATAAAAAGACAAGATATATGACTGTAAAAAATTAGTTAAGTGATTTTTTTTGTTCCTTTCAGTTTTTCAAAATATGAAACAGGACATTTAACATAAGAGCAGTCAGACAAATAATTATACAGGCTATTTATATATATCCTTATTATTTTTCTGTCATTATGCCTACTGGTGCAAAATTAATCTCATCACTAGATTAACTTTCTGTGTAATCTTGGGCTTCTCATGTTTAACATCTACACGTTCAATAACATGAAGTTTACATTATAGTTAAAAGGCAGACATTTAATTTGATAGATTAAAATTAGGGCTAAATGTCCTCATTTTGTAATGTTGAATGACACCAGAATTCTCTCTACCTAAATCTATGTATGTGTTATATACATAATCTTGTTTTGTTTAAAATGAACGTGTATCTCGGGAAAAAAGAATAAAAAAGGGAAATACATAAAGTGTAAAGAATTGAAGAAAAAAAGCCTGGGAAAAACTAATAGGAATAAGTGTTCCTTGGAGCACTGTCTAATTCCTGGTAAAGGGCAAAAAACATATTATGTGATGCTGAGGCATTTTCTTGTGCCAGAAATCAATGTGCCTTCAGAATTAATGGGGTAATATCAAAACAACAAGCAAACACATTTAAGGATCCCTCTCTGACCAAAGTTGAGCACCATAAGAATAACTGTAATGGAATAAAATAATCTTTGAATGAACAAGAATTAGTACTCAAAAACAATAAAGGCAGAAAAAAAATGTGTAGGTGAACACTTGATAAAATATTTCCTTCCTGTAAAATTGGTAACTAAATAAAGGAAGTAAACATATATCATCTTTTCCATCAGGAACTATATTTCATAGTAAGTAAGTAGTTCCAGTAAGTGGGAAAAAGTTCTACATTACAAAAGAATATCAACTAATATTATAGAAGAAATTATAGAATTAAAACATCATTGTTTTACATTTGTATTCCCAGGTAGTGTAACCTTAAAATATATAAGTGAAGTTTACAGAACTACAAGGAAAATGGTTACAAATCTGAAATCAAAACAGACGATTGTAAGACTTCTCTCTCGATAATTAATAAATTGAGAAATCAAAGTAATCAGTATGCTACAAAAGATTTAAACAACTAACAAAATCAAAAGAAAATATACAGAACTCTATACCTTGCAATTTCTGTATACACATTTTTAGCAAATTATAATATATCACTTACAAAACTATATTTAAATTATAAACAATAAATTGACAACAAATAGTAAAGCATCATAATCATATAGATTATTTTCTGCTGACAATGCTATTAAAGTATGTATTAGTGACAAAAGTACTTACCAAATACCACAAATATTTGGAAACTTTCACAAAAGTTACTACAAAAGAAAGAAAATTTCTAAAATATATGTAACTGGAGACTCAGGAGAGGAGAGAGCAAATGGAGTAGTGGCAATATTTAAAGATACAGTGACTGAAATTTTTACATACTAATGAAGGAATTTAACCCATCATTTTAAAAAGCTCTACAAGGGGTACATGCACCCCGATATTTATAGCGGCAATGTCCACAATAGCCAAACTGTGGAAAGAGCCAAGATGTCCATCGACAGATGAATGGATAAAGAAGATGTGGTATATATATACAATGGAATATTATGCAGCCATCAAAAGGAATGAGATCTTGCCATTTGCAACGACATGGGTGGAACTGGAGGGTGTTATGCTGAGCGAAATAAGTCAATCAGAGAAAGACATGTATCATATGACCTCACTGATATGAGGAATTCTTAATCTCAGGAAACAAACTGAGTGGTGGGGGGTGGGAGGGATGGGGTGCCTGGGTGATAGACATTGGGGAGGGTATGTGTTATGGTGAGTGCTGTGAATTGTGTAAGACTGTTGAATCACAGACCTGTACCTCTGAAACAAATAATACATTATATGTTAAAAAAAAAAAGAAGATAGCAGGAGGGGAAGAATGGAGGGGGGGAGTAAGGGGGGAAGATGAACCATGAAAGACTATGGACTCTGAAAAACAAACTGAGGGTTCTAGAGGGGAGGGGGTGGGGGGATGGGTTAGCCTGCTGATGGGTATTAAGGAGGACACATTCTGCATGGAGCAGTGGGTGTTATACGCAAACAATGAATCATGGAACACTACATCAAAAACTAATGATGTAATGTATGGTGATTAACATAACATAATAATAAAGATGTCTTATGTATAGAAAAATTTAAAAATAAATAAATAAATAAAAAGCTCTACAAACCAAGTAAGATAAATACAAACAAAATTACATTTCAGCATGCCATAGTAAAACTACTGAAAATCAAAACAAAAGGGAAATCTTTTTTTTTATTTTTTATTGTTATGTTAATCCCCATACATTACATCATTAGTTTTAGATGTAGTGTTCCATGATTCATTGTTTGTGCATAACACCCAGTGCTCCATGCAGAACATGCCCTAAAAGGGAAATCTTAATAGCAACCAGAGAAAAAGAAATTATACTATATTTAACATAGAATTAACAAAGCTGACAGAAATAGTTGAGAAGCTTTGAAAAAATAATACAATTACAACACTGAAAGAAAACAATTCTCACCTTTGATACTATCTCTAGCTAAAACTATATTCAAAGTGAAAATGAAATAAAAATAATTTCTGACAAAATCAGAAAATGTATCACCAGTGTCCTACACTAAAAGAAAAACTGAAGGGAGTAATTTAAGCAGAAGAAAACTTATTTCAGATGGAAACAAAAATGCATGAAAACAGACCCGGAAATGACAAGAGTAAATATTAGGTAAACATAAATGAATATTAACCATAAAATGCTATGGTTGGAAATTTCCATATGCTCCAGTCTAACATGTAGAGAGTTTAGAAGTTACCACTCCATCTTAACAATAAGTAGAAAGATAAAAGAACTGAAAAATCAACAACTCTTTCTAGATTCTTCAGAGTAGTCACAGGGCAAACTGCTGCCCTAAGAATTAGAGAGGCAGGTGAATACAAAGAATCACAGCTTACTGGCACAGAAATCCATAAGCAGAAACCTCTGACAGAACCAATGCTGGAGTAGGAAAATCTGAATTGTAATTGATGAATTGCTGGAAGCTCAGTGTGGACAACTCTGAGAGTTACAAACTCCAGGAAGACCCAGTCACAGGGGAATCCTCATGCTTTTGTGAGTTTACCTGCAGGAGCTCAACCAGGTCCTTGCTATGAAAATCAGAGAAAAATCCACTTATGCAGGGGAAGGGAAAAGTAATCAGTTTGAAAAACACCAGAGCATACTGCTCTTTTAAGCAAGGCCTGCCCTTGGGAGAAACTATTTTACTGGAGCTCAACTTCCTGGAGTTTTATTAGAGCCTAACCTACCCATGGGAAGAAAAATACTCAAGTCTAGTCCCATTTAGTTATCCCATTCTAAGGAGAAAATAAAACTGAGAAGCACTAGTGAAGTTTGTAGTCCAGGGGCACAGGCACACAAAAAGGCTGAGACCTAATCAGACTCTACAGAACACTTTCTCTCCCCTCTACACATTTCCACCGTTTTACTAAAGGCCTATTTACAGGAGTTCCTTCTACCAAGCTATCAAGAAAAAAATTACAAGACATACTAAAAGGTAAAATCACAGTTTGAAGATACCGAACAAGCATCAGAACCAGAGTCAGATGTGGAAGGAATGTGGAAATTATGAGACCAAGAATTTTTTAAAACTATGATTAATATACTAAGGGCTTTAATAGAAGTAATCATTATGCAAGAACGGATGGACAGCAGAGAGATGGATATTCGAAGAAAGAATCAAAAAGAAATGCTAGAGGTCAAAAACACTGTAACAGAAATGAAAAATGCCTTTGGTAGGCTCATTAGTAGGTTAGAAACAGCTGAGAAAAAGATTCTGCACTTCAGGCTATGACAATAGGAACTTGAAAAACTGAAAAGCAAAGAGAAAAAAGACTAAAACAAACAGAATATCCAAGAACTGTAGGCCAAGCACAAAAGGTATAACATACATGTAATGAGAATACCAGAAAGTGAAGAAAAAGAGAAAAGAAAAGAGGCAATAGTTGAAGCAACAATGGAAATTTCCCCCAAATTAATGTCAGACAACAAAGCATATATCCAGGAAACACAGGAAACAGCAAACAGGATAAATCCCAAAACAATCTACACATAGGCATTCACATTCAAACTTCAGAAAATCAAAGAGAGAGAAAAAATCTTGAAAAAACCCAAGGAAAAATAACACCTTACCTACAGAGGAGCAAACATAAAATTATATCCCGCATCTCAGAACCAATGTAAGCAAGAAGAGAATTGGAGTGAAATACTTAAGATGTTGAGAAGAAAAAAAAAAAAAAAAAAAAAACCCTAGAATTCTGTAGTCTGCAAATTGTTCTTTAAAATTGAAGAAGAAATGTTTTTTTACACAAACAAAAATTGAAGGAATTTGTTGCCAGTAGACTCGCCTTGAAAGAAATATTTTTAAAAATTTTTCGGAGGGAAGAAAATGATATACATCAGGTACATCAGGTATACATAAAGAATGGGAGAGTATTAGAGAAGGAATAAGGGTGGGTAAATGAAAACTTTTTATTTTTCTTATTTTTAATTAATTTAGCAGGTAGCAATTTGTTCAAAATGCCAATAGCAATAATGTACTGACTATGTATGCTTAGTGTATAAAAATGTTTATGTTTGTTTATGTATAAGCGAGATGAATGACAGCAAGGACAAAGGTGAGAGAGAAATATTAGGAATAGTCCACACTGCCTGTGGAATGGTATAGTGTTATTTGAAAGTGGACTTAGATTACTTGTATATTGCAATCTCTAAGACAATAGCAAAAAAGTTAAATAAAAAAAGTATGATTGTTGGGGTGCCTGGTGACTCAGTTGGTTAAGCATCCAACTCTTGATTTTGGCTCAGGTCATGATCTCAGGGTTGTAAGATTGAGTCCTGCATCAGGCTCCATGCTTGGTGTGGACCCTGCTTAAGATTCTCTCTCTCTCTCTCTCTGTCCCTCCCCCCCCACCTATCACCCTCTCTAAAAAAATTTTTTTAAAGACATGATTGTTATGTTAAGAAAGAAAATGGAATTATATAAAATGCTCAATTAAAAACTACAAAGGCAGAAAATACCTGGAAAAGTAAGACTAATGAACAAGGGCAACAAATGGAAAATAGCAACAAATAGAAAACAGTAACAAATATGAAAAATATTAATAAAGTTATCATTATAATTTTAAATATTTGTCTAAATACAAGCATAAGACAGAGATAGAATGAATCAAAAATCAAAACCCAATATTATGTTGGTTATAAGAAAGCCATTTTAAATATAAAGATATGTATAGATTAAAAACACAGGGATAGAGAAAGATATGTTATGCCAACACTAATCAGAAGAAAATGGGAGTGGTTATATTAATTTCATACAAGGCAGATTTCAGAGGAAGGAGAGTTATTAGAAATAAGGAGGGGCACCACAAATGATGAGGGGTGAATAATCTAAGAAGACATAACCATTCTTAATGTGTATGTACCTAACAACAGAACATCAAAATATATGCGGGAAAAACTGACACAACTGCAGAGAAAATAGATGAATTCACTATCGTAGGTGGAGAATTCAACATCCCTCTACTAGAAATGGACAGATCCAGCAGGCAGAAAATCAATAAGGCTGTAGTTGAATTCAGCAGCACCATCAATCAACTGGATATAATTGACATCAATAGACTACTTCATCCAACAATAGCAGATTACATATTCTTCTCAAGCTCACATGGAACATTCACCAAATAGACCACATTCTGAGCCATAAAATGTACCTTAACACGTTTAAAAGAATAGAAATTATATGATGTCTGTTCTCAGACTACAGCGGAATTAAACTAGATACCAATAACAGAAAGATAGCTGGAAAACCTCAAAATACTTAAAGATTAAAGAATATACTTCTAAATAACACATTGGTCAAAGAATAAATTGTAAAAGAAGTTTAAAAATACTTTTAACTAGGGGTGCCTGGGTGGTTCATTTGGTTGAGCATTGGACTCTTGGTTTCAGCTCAGGTCATGATCTCAGGGTCATGAGATCGAGCACCATGTCAGGCTCCATTCTCAGCAGGGAGTCTGCTTGGGATTCTCTCTCCTTCTCCTTCTGTCCATCCCTGCCCCCTCTCTCCCTCCCTCCCTCTCTCTCTCAAATAAATATTCAAAATATATATATATTTTAACTAAATGAAAATGAAAACATAACTTATCAAAATTTCTGGGATGCAGTGAAAGCAGGGCTTAGAGGGAAATTTATAGTACTGAGTGCATTTATCAGAAAAGAAGAAAGATCTAAAATCAATTATCTAAATTTCCACCACAGGAAACTAGGAAAAGAAGAGCAAATTAAATCCAAAGTAAACAGAAGAAAAGAAATGAGAAAGCAGAAATCAATGAAATGGAAAACCAAAAATCAATAGAGCAAATTAACAAAACCAAAAGCCCGTTCTTTGCAAAGATCAGTCAAATCGATAAACCTCTAGCCAAGCTAACTGTTAAGAGAGAGAGAGAGAGAGGACACAAATTACTAAAAGCAGAGATTTAAGAGGGGAACATCGTTACAGATCACATGGAAATGAAAAGAATTCTATGCCCACAAATTTGTAAACCTATATGAATTGGACCAATTCTTTCAAAGACATAATCTGACAAAACTCACAAAATAGAAATAGACAACCTAAATAGGTTGATATCTATTAAAGAAATTGAACCAATAATTAATAACATTTCTAAACAGAAAGCACCAGATCCAATGAGTTTACCGGTGTTTATAAATGTTTCTACCAACATTTACAGAAGAAATTATACCAATTCTCTATAATCTCTTCCAGAATATAGAAGTAGAAAGAATACTTTCTAACTCAATCTACAAGCCCAGCATTAGGCTAATACCAAAATGACACAAAGACATTATAAGAAAAGAAAACCACAGACCAATATCTTTTATGATCCTTGGTGAAAAAGTCCTCAACACAATATTAGCAAATCAAATCCAACAGTGTGCAAAAAGAATTATACCCCATGATTTATCCCAGGTATATAAGGCTGTCTCATTCAAAAATCAGTTAGTATAACCCATCACATAGATAACTAAAAAAGGAAAATCACAAGAACTTATCCATAGATGCAGAAAAAGCATTTGGCAAATCTAACACGTACCCGTATTAAAAACACTTAGCAAACTAGGGATAGAGGGGATCTTTCTCAACTTGATAAAGAATATCTACCAAAGGGGAAAAAAAAACAAACCTATAGTTAATGTCAAACTGCATGATGAGAAACTCAGTTTAACCACTAAGATTAAAAACAAGATGAGGGGGGAGCACCTGAGTGGTTCATTTGGCTAAGCATCTAACCCTTGATTTCGGCTTAGGTCATGATCTCAGGATCTTGACATTAAGCCCTGCATGGGGAGTCTGCTTAAGATTCTCTCCGTCTCGCCCTCTGCCCCTCCCCCTGCTTGCTCGCTCTCCTCTCTCTCTCAAAATAAATAAATAAATCTTGAAAAAAAAAAGAACAAGGTGAGGGTGTCACTTCTCACCATCCCTTTTCAACATAGTACTGGAAGTCCTTATTAATGCAATGAGAAAAGAAAAAGGAAATAAAAGGTATACATATTGGGATGAAATTATCTTTGTTTGCAGATGACATTATCCATTTATATAGATTGAATGAAATGACAAAAAAAAAAAAAAACCTCCCGGGACTAATAAGCAAATACAGCAAGGTTGTAGGATACAAAGCTAAAATACACATGTCAATTGTTTTCTTACATAATAACAATGAACAGTGGAATTTGAAATTAAAAACACAATATCATTTATATTGGCACCCCCTAAAATGAAATATTTAGATATGAATCTAAAAAAATATATACTAGATCTATTTGAGGAATACAACTTAAAACTAGCTAAAAAATAAAACTTACTAATTTTTTAAAAAGCCATACTAGCAAAGTTTTTGGGCTTACGATGTTCTATTTTGAACTTAGGTGGTGGTTCATGGGTTAGTTTTATAATTATTAAGCCCATATATTTATATAATATACTTTTATGTATTTGTTATATTTTATAATACTTAAAAGGAAAACAACTACAGAAATAGAAAAGAAACCAAGAAATTGGTCAACAAAAAATTCAAAGAAAGGATAGGTAGGCGATTAGGGAAAAACATCGAAGTTGCTTAAAAGTTATTATTTTAGTATTAAACTTGTTTGTGGGTATGTATTTCTTCCTTATTGTTGTTCTTTAAAATATAAATATGTCATATATACTATGTGTATTTCATGATAAAATTGTAAATATAAGAATTTTTCATTTAAAGAATTTTGAATAATATTTGAAGTTCAAAAGGTGGAAAAATTCAGAGTGTGAATGAGGATAATTTTCTCAAACAGTGTTGTTGTAAAGGAGAATTCAAAAATGGGAATTTGAAATGGAAGAAGATAAAGATACAAATTGAGTTTAAAACAAATGGGAGATGTAAAGCACTGTTACATGTTGTTGAGAAAAACCCTCTAGAAAGGGGATTATGGGGCGCCTGGGTGGCTCAGTTGGTTAAGCGACTGCCTTCGGCTCAGGTCATGATCCTGGAGTCCCGGGATCGAGTCCCGCATCGGGCTCCCTGCTCAGCAGGGAGTCTGCTTCTCCCTCTGACCCTCCCCCCTCTCATGTGCTCTCTCTTGCTCTCTCATTCTCTCTCTCAAATAAATAAATAAAATCTTTAAAAAATAAAAAAAATAAAAAAAAAATAGAAAGGGGATTATGATTTAAAAAAAAAGAAATAACTGCAGAGAGAGGTACCTGTAAACTGACAAGAATAGGAACCAGAGAAAAAGGGAAGTTTTGACTTTTAATAGAAATAAAGGTTCTTTCAAGGTAAAAGTGGAGACAGAGGGTATAGGTAGGTCCTGATGCCAGTAAAGTGTGAGGAAGGTGAGAAAATCAGGAAATTAACTGAAGTTAACTGAAAATATCAAAAATTTAAAGTCAAACTGTAGCAGTATTTCCCAAACTCATGATCATAGAATCTTTGGTTACCTGTCGAAATCCAAGGTTTAGAGACTTTCTGAGGAAATCTATGGACACAAAAAGAAGAATATATTCATATGCAAAATTTCACACATAATTTCAATGATCTCATAAAGGATCCCAATTTAAGAACACGTTTAAACCTGGATATTAGTTTGTATTTAGTAATTTAAAATAATATGAAATAAAATAGTCATACAATATTATGCAGCTCTTTAAAAGCAAGGTTTTCAATTTTTTTATTGACTTAATATAATGTTAAGCCTAGGAGACTGTATTAATAATGTGGTCTCAATAATATATATTTACATTATTATTATATGGATTAGAAAAGGGTAAGATAAGAGGCAAGGACATTTAGAAGACTGTTGCCATGGTATCAGTGAATGTAAAGGTGGCTTGAATAAAAGGCATATTAGTATGTTTGTACAAATTTTAGACTTTCAAAATAAAGCCACTGAATCGAGGTAAAGGCCAGCTGGCTTCTTCCATGAAACTTCACAGGGTAACATTATTTTGGTGAATTTACCACACCTCTCAATCTGGATCTCATAAGAGTTTTGAAGCGTAATTTTTATGAAACCCGATTTTATCAACAAATCAAGGGAGAATAGGTTTTCCAGTGGAGAGTCCCACATGAACAAAGTTAACTCAAAACTTCAAATTTGCTTATATCTTTTATCTTTAGAGGGGTGAGAATAAAATGAGATGATATATTTATCAGCAAATCTGAAACAATAAATGCTCAATACATAATAACTGTTGTTATATGTAAATTGAATGTTGATTTATTGCTTGCCACTGAGAAATAGAACTGTCAATTTGAGTGAACATTTTTTCTTAATCAGGACAAATGTACACCTACACACCCGCATACACAAGGACAGCCAATTTTCTTTATAAGCATGATGAAGAGTGAATGGATTGGTAAGCTAGTAAGGGCAGAAAATTTTGGCAAAACCTTCAAAAGTTTGATTGTAAAGGAGTAAAAGGATAAAAATGGTAACTGAAACAAGAAGTCTGATTAAAGAATCTTTTAAAATTCAATTTAGTTGTTGTGTTTTATTAAGACGATATTACACGTTGCACTGTGTCTCCCCCTAAAAGAGATAAGCTGGACGTTCTAACCCCTGGTACTTCAGAATATGGCCATCATTAGAAATAGGATAATTGCAGGTATAATTAGTTAAGTTAAAATGATGTCCTAATGAATAGGGTAAGCCTCTAATCCAATATGACACATGTCCTTATAAGAAGACAGCCATGTGAAAACAGATACAGGGACAACGTCATGTCGTAATGAAGGCAGATATTGGTGGTGGGCAGCTGCAAGCCAAGAAATGCCCAAACTGTCCGCAAACCACTAGAAGCTGAGAAGAGGCAAGAAAGGATTTCCCTATAGATATCAGAGGGAGCATGGCCCTGTGGACACCCTGATTTAGGACTTCTGGCCTCCAGAACTGTGAGACGATAAATGTCTGTGGTTTAAGCCACTCTGTCAAGGCAACCCAAAGAAACGAATACATTTAGGAAGACTCCAGCGGGTTTAAATGTCGGGAATGGGTCACCAGGAAGAGAGGCAGTGGAGACAGATGAGAAAGGAGACACCGATGGAGCAAGTTCCTAGAGGAGAAGGCAGGGAATGTCAACTCAGAGAAGGGCCGCAGGAGGAGACACTTGAATAGTAATGAGAGGAAAGAAGGAAGGCGAGGTAGTTCCCACCTGTGATTCTCACTTCTCTACTACTTATGAGGCAAATTCATCTTCTGATAATGAGCGACACTCTGATTCCATAGATTTGAGAGAATGGAGATTTGACGTGACTTCTGTGGAGGACGAGAGAGAAAGCTAACAGGCTCTGCAAGATTGCCAGTCTCCAGATTCAAGTAGAGCATTAATAAATGAATGGTTTTGCAGTCTGGCCTTGTATTAGGGCAATTAAAACTTGTATTTTTATTTTCTTTATCTGTTCTGTTTTAAAAGCAAAATTTGGTAATAAGCACTTTAATTATTAAATTTAAAACCAATAATAGATAGTCATATGTTATGTTGTCCTCACATCATTTGGGAAAACCATCTATTAATTTCAAGGCTTGTATTCATGTTGCTGATGTTCTAGAATTGTGTATCATCAGAAGGAAAAATGTCATCACCGAATTGAAACTTTTGGAAGCTATATAGCCAGAAAAGGTGGAATTCCCATCAGACCTTTAAATTTGCCCAGCCTTTGAGTTTACTTTCTTGTATGTGGCCGTTTATTAAGCAAAATAACATACTAACATTTTATAGTTTGGTATATGTAATAAACAAGCCCCTTGATACTATAGATCAAATAATATTGTAGAGACAGAGTTGTTCATTAACATATTTAAGAGTTTTTTAATATAGATAAAAGCAGACAGTTAACACAAATATACAATGGTAAGCCAATACGGAATTTTGAGAGGATCCTCACTGGTTTTCTGAGACACAGGTTTGGGATTATATTTAATTTCCATCACCCAGATCTACACTAACAAATATCTAATTAGCTGTATGGACATAAATATAAATAAGTCTCCATTTATAAGGAGATAAAATAAATCTCAGAATAAAAGAAAATATGAACATCCAAAATGAAAGGAGTACCTAACCACTAGGAGCAAGAATATATTCATGAATAATAAGTTATTCCAGACTAAGCCTACATTATTTTTGATGGAATTGCTAGCCATTGGTTGAAAGTGGCACACGTTTGTAAGAAAGACACGATCAAGTTGATTAGTAACTAAAATGATGAATGAAAAGTGGTGCTGTGTTGACACTGTAAATGTATGGAATGCTGCAGAAAGAATAGAAAAGTCTTTATTTGAGTCCTTTGCTAAGGTTAAACTTTATGCATCTTGATATTTCCCAGTTCCCTCTTCAAAGCTATTTCTTCTCCTGACTAGTAAAGTGGTAGAGCATGGAACTCAAAAGTACAGTCTCTTCAACTATTCACCCACATTTGCTATCCCACTGTACTGGTCATTAGCTATGGGACCCTGGAAAAGTTACTTTTTCTCCATATCCTACAGTTTTCATATCTGAAAAAATGGAAATAATATCATTTTCTTGTAACATTGTTGAGAAAATTAAATAAATTAACACATAAAAAGTATTCACAGCAGAGCTTGGTACAAATTAAGAGCTAAATAAGTATTAAAAATAACAATAAGCATCATTGTGTCCCCTCTCTTAGCTAATAGCATTATCATTTACTCAGTTGTACAAACTAGAAATCCGAGTCAGCCTTAAATAATTTGTGAGCATATGCCTCAGTCTACATCTTTAATGTATGAGCTTTAGATTGTTTTCAGTGTCTCACCCAGACAATTTGACGGAGTCTCAATTCTCTCTAATCCCATCTGCCTAGACTCAGATCTGTGTTCCACATCTCTTATCACACCTTCTCCCCTTCTTCCCAAAATACTCCCCACATCCAAAGCTAATCAGGTTACTTCTTTTCTTGAAAGCCTTAAAAGCTTCAACTGTAAAGTCCTAATTTCTCATCATTTCACATCAATTATAACATAAAAAGTCATTGTTCTCTGAACCTGCTCTGCTTTTTCACACCTCTCTGCTCTGTACCATTTCCCTCCCTTTTCTACTTAATTATGATCCTCTTCCCTTTCTAGCTTGCATAAGTCGCTTCTTCCTCTTTGACCTTTTAGCACAATCATTCTTTAGTAACAATGAGCCATAGCTATACTAACGTCAATGTGTAATTATGCCATTCACTATTATAGAGACACACGTCACCTGATTTACTCCTCAGAACAATCTTATAATGTACGTATTGTTATCAACGTCATTTAGCAAATGAGGAAACTGGTGCAAAAACTTGGACAGTATTTAACTTGATGAGATATGGAGCAGGCTTTGAATTCCTACCGAATGATTGGAGAGCTGAATCTACTAAGAATACTGCCTCAGTTACAGTACCCAAACACAGTGCATGGTATTATTATGAAAATCTACGCCTGTCCCTTCAAAATACAGTGCCTTCATATTGGCATCGTCAGTGCCTAATTCAGGACCTAGAACACACAATGTACAATAATTAATAAAAGGACAAATGAATGAAAAGTTAGTTTTCAATGGATTACCTTTCCTACCTTGTGGATATAGTATACAAATATTACAATTTTATTAACAGCTATATTGAGGTATAATTGTTATACAAGAAACAACTGCACATACACACGCAAAAAACTGCTTAGCTGATGGGTTTGAACTTATGCATACACCTGTGAAGCCATCACCATAATTAAGGTAATAATTTTAACCTCATTAGAGGAAAAGCTTAAGGAAAATCGAGTAAAAAGTAATTGCTACAGCTAAATCAGTACTTGTCCAGGTCTATAAAACCATATGTAATCAGATCATGAAAGAACAATGCTTGCCTTATTTCCCAGTTTTTCAAGTCCTGAAAACATGCGTCTTAGTGTTTACACAGACTGTTAAGAGAGCCTCTCATCAAATTCGGTCATTTGAATCCTAAAGATCTGGTCTCATTTCTTTAAGGTTTTAGCCATAGCCCCTGTAATAATAAAACATAAAATAAAATCAGTGTCAGTGAAATTATTTTAATATCCCAAAGTCAAGAATGTACTCATAAAAAATGTACATATTTTGTTCAGCCAATAGAGCATAGCTTCCATACAATTTCCAAATCATCCCATAGGATATCACAGAGTGGCCCCATTCAGCTGAGATACATGATTTGATTCCTGCCTTGATTTCTGGAATGTATTTGTCCAAGGTAAATGCAACCAGCCATATTAGCGGTTCTCCAAAAAGTCAGATTTAGTATTACAACATGCATTTCCTCATTTAGCCTCTGACTGTCCAGAGGTCTTCAAATTTATTTTTATTTTTTTATTTTTTAATTTAATTTTATTATGTTATTCACCATACATTACATCATTAGTTTTTGATGTAGTGTTCCATGATTCACTGTTTGCATATAACACCCAGTGCTCCATGCAATACTGCCCTCCTTAATACCCATCATCGGGCTAACCCATTCCCCCCCACTGTCCTCCCCTCTAAAACCCTCAGTTTGTTTCTCAGAGTCCATAGTCTCTCATGGTTCGTCTCCCCCTCCGATTCCCCTCCTTCATTTTTCCCTTCCTACTTTTTTTTTTTTAAACATATAATGTATTATTTGTTTCAGAGGTACAGATCTTACACATTTCACAGTGCTCACCATAGTACATACCCTACCCAATGTCCATCACCCAGCCACCCCATCCCTCCCACCACCCCACCACCACTCCAGCAACCCTCTGTTTGTTTCCTGAGATTAAGAGTCTCTTATGGTTTGTCTCCCTCTCTGGTTTCATCTTGTTTCATTTTTTTCCTCCCTTCCCCTATGATCCTCTGTCTTGTTTCTCAAATTCCTCATTTCAGTGAGATCATATGATACTTGTTTTCCTCTGATTGACTTATTTCGCTTAGCATAATACCCTCTAGTTCCACCCACATCCTTGCAAATGGCAAGATTTCAGGTTTTTTGATGGCTGCATAATATTCCATCGTATATATATACCACATATTCTTTATCCATTCATCTGTTGATGGACATCTTGGCTCTTTCCATAGTTTGGCTACTGTGGACATTGCTGTTTTAAACATTGGGGTGCACATACCCCTTCATATCCTTACATTTGTATCTTTGGGGTAAATACCCAGTAGTGCAATTGCTGGGTTATAGGGTAGCTCTATTTTCAACTTTTTGAGGAACCTCCATACTGTTTTCCAGAGTGGCTGCACCAGCTTGCATTCCCACCAACAGTGTAGGAGGGTTCCCCTTTCTCCGCATCCTTGCCAACATCTGTCATTTCCTGACTTGTTAATTTTAGCCATTCTGACTGGTGTGAGGTGGTATCTCATTGAGGTTTTGATTTGGATTCCCCTGATGCCGAATGATGTTGAACACGTTTTCATGTGTCTGTTAGCCATTTGGATGTCTTCCTTGCAAAAATGTCTGTTCATGTCTTCTGCCCATTTCTTGATTAGATTATGTGTTCTTTGCATGTTGTGTTTGATAAGTTCTTTATAGATTTTGGATAGGAGCCCTTTATCTGATATGGCATTTGCAAATATCTTCTCCCATTCTGTCAGTTGTCTTTTGGTTTTGTTGACTGTTTCCTTTGCTCTGCAAAAGCTTTTTACCTTGATGAAGTCCCAATAGTTCATTTTTGCCCTTGCTTCCCTTGCCTTTGGCGATGTGTCTAGGAAGAAGTTACTGCAGCTGAGGTCGAAAAGGTTGCTGCCTGTGTTCTCCTTTAGGATTTTGATGGATTCCTGTCTCACATTTAAGTCTTTCATCCATTTTGAGTCTATTTTTGTGTGTGGTGTAAGGAAATGGTCCAGTTTCATTCTTCTGCATGTGGCTGTCCAATTTTCCCAACACCATTTGTTGAAGAGACTGTCTTTTTTCCATTGGACATTCTTTCCTGCTTTGTCGAAGATTAGTTGACCATAGAGTTGATGGTCCATTTCTGGGCTCTCTATTCTGTTCCATTGATCTATGTGTCTGTTTTTGTGCCAGTACCACACTGTCTTGGTGATGACAGCTTTGTAATAGAGCTTGAAGTCCAGAATTGTGATGCCACCAGCTTTGTTTTTCTTTTTCAACATTCCTCTGGCTATTTGGGGTCTTTTCTGGTTCCATACAAATTTTAGGATTATTTGTTCCATTTCTTTAAAAAAAATTGATGGTAGGGGTGCCTGGGTGACTCAGTCATTAAGCGTCTGCCTTCGGCTCAGGTCATGATCCTGGGGTCCTGGGATCGAGCCCCGCATTGGGCTCCCTGCTCCGTGGGAAGCCTGCTTCTCCCTCTCCCATTCCCCCTGGTTGTGTTCCCTCTCTTGCTATGTATCTCTATCTCTGTCAAATAAATAAATAAAATCTTTAAAAGAAAAGAAAAAAAAGTTGATGGTATTTTGATAGGGATTGCATTAAATGCGTAGATTGCTCTAGGTAGCATAGACATTTTCATAATATTTGTTCTTCCAATCCATGAGGATGGAACATTTTTCCATTTCTTTGTGTCTTCCTCAATTTCTTTCATGAGTATTTTAGTTTTCTGAATACAGATTCTTTGCCTCTTTGGTTAGATTTATTCCTAAGTATCTTATGGTTTTGGGTGCAATTGTAAATGGGATCAACTCCTTCATTTCTCTTTCTTCTGTCTTATGTTTGTGTATAGAAATGCCACTGATTTCTGTGGATTGATTTTATATCCTGCCACTTTACTGAATTCCTGTATGAGTTCTAGTAGTTTTGGGGTGGAGTCTTTTGGGTTTTCCACATAAAGTATCATATCATCTGCGAAGAGTGAGAGTTTGACTTCTTCCCTGCCTATTCAGATGCCTTTTATTTCTTTTTGTTGTCTGATTGCTGAGGCTAGGACTTTTAGTACTATGTTGAATAGCAGTGGTGATAGTGGACACGCCTGCCGTGTTCCTGACCTTAGGGGAGATGCTCTCAGTTTTTCCCCATTGAGAATGATATTCGCTGTAGGCTTTTCATAGATGGCTTTTATGATATTGAGGTATGTAGCCTCTATCTATACACTCTGAAGAGTTTTGATCAAGAAAGGATGCTGTCCTTTGTCAAATGCTTTTTCTGCATCTTTTGAGAGGATCATATGGTTCTTGTTCTTTCTTTTATTAATGTATCACATTGATTGATTTGTGGATGTTGAAACAACCTTGCAGCCCAGGAATAAATCCCACTTGGTCATGATTAATAATCCTTTTAATATACTGTTGGATCCTATTGGCTAGTATCTTGGTGAGAATTTTTGCATCCATGTTCATCAGGGATATTGGTCTGTAATTCTCCTTTTTGATGGGGCCTTTGTCTGGTTTGGGGATCAAGGTAATACTGGTCTCATAAAATGAGTTTGGAAGTTTTCTTTCCATTTCTATTTTTTGCACCAGTTTCAGAAGAATAGGTATTAATTCTTCTTGAAATGTTTGGTAGAATTCCCCTGGGAAGCCATCTGGCCCTGGGCTATTGTTTATTGGGAGATTTTTGATTACTGCTTCAATTTCCTTACTGGTTATGGGTCTGTTCAGGTTTTCTATTTCTTCCTGGTTCAGTTTTGGTAGTTTATACTTCTCTAAGAATGCATTCATTTCTTCCAGATTGTCTAATTTGCTGGCATACAGTTGCTCATAATATGTTCTTATAATTGTATTTCTTTGGTATTGGTTGTGATCTCTGCTCTTTCACTCATGATTTTATTTATTTGAGTCATTTTTCTTTTCTTTTTGATAAGTCTGGCCAGGGGTTTATCAATCTTTTTAATTCTTTCAAAGAACCAGCTCCTAGTTTCGTTGATCTGTCCTACTGTTCTTTTGGTTTCTATTTCATTGATTTCTGCTCTGATCTTTATTATTTCTCTTCTCCTGCTGGGTTTAGGCTTTATTTGCTGTTCTTTCTCCAGCTCCTTTAAGCGTAGGGTTAGGTTGTGTATTTGAGATCTTTCTTGTTTCTTGAGAAAGGCTTGTATTGCTATATACTTTCCTCTTAGGACAGCCTTTGCTGCATCCCAAAGATTTTGAACAGTTGTGTTTTCATTTTCATTGGCTTCCATGAATTTTTTAAATTCTTCTTTAATTTCCTGGTTAACCCATTCATTCTTTAGTAGGATGCTGTTTAGCCTCCATGTGTTTGAGTTTTTTCCAACTTTCCTTTTGTGATTGAGTTCAAGTTTCAAAGCATTGTGGTCTGAAAATATGCAGGGAATGATCCCAATCTTTTGGTACCAGTTGAGACCTGATTTGTGACCTAGGATGTGATCTACTCTGGAGGATGTTCCATGGGCACTAGAGAAGAATGTGTATTCTGTTGCTTTGGGATGGAATGTTCTGAATATGTTTGTGAAGTCCATCTGGTCCAGTGTGTTATTTAAAGCCTTTATTTCCTTGTTGATCTTTTGCTTAGATGATCGTCCATTTCAGTGAGGGGGTTGTTAAAGTCCCCCACTATTATTGTATTGTTGTCAATGTGTTTCTTTGATTTTGTTTTAATTGGCTTATATAATTGGCTGCTCCCATGTTAGGGGCATAGATATTTACAATTGTTAGATCTTCTTGTTGGATAGACCCTTTAAGTATGATATAGTGTCCTTCCTCATCTCTTATTACAGTCTTTGGTTTAAAATCTAATTTGTCTGATATAAGGATTGCCACCCCAGCTTTCTTTTGGTGTCCATTAGCATGGTAAATGGTATTCCACCCCCTCATTTTCAATCTGGAGGTGTCTTTGGGTCTAAAATGAGTCTCTTGCAGACAGCATATCAATGGGTCTTGTTTTTTTTTTTTTTATCCAATCTGATACCCTGTGTCTTTTGATTGGGGCATTTAGCCCATTTACATTCAGGGTAACTATTGAAAGATATGAATTTAGTGCCATTGTATTTCCTGTAAGATGACTGGTACTGTATATTGTCTGTGTTCCTTTCTGGTCTATGTTACTTTTAGGCTCTCTCTTTGCTTAGAGGACCCCTTTCAATATTTCTTGTAGGGCTGGTTTCGTGTTTGCAAATTCCTTTAGTTTTTGTTTGTCCTGGACGCTTTTTATCTCTCCTTCTATTTTCAATGACAGCCTAGTTGGATATAGTATTCTTGGCTGCATATTTTTCTCATTAGTGCTGTGAATATATCATGCCAGTCCTTTCTGGCCTTCCAGGTCTCTGTGGATAGGTCTATTGCCAATCTAATGTTTCTACCATTGTAGGTTACAGATTTCTTGTCCCGAGCTGCTATCAGGATTTTCTCTTTGTCTCTGAGACTCATAAGTTTTACTATTAGATGTTGGGGGTTTGACCTATTTTTATTGATTTTCAGGGGGTTCTCTGTACCTCCTGGATTTTGATGCCTGTTTCCTTCCCCAAATTAGGGAAGTTCTCTGCTATAATTTGCTCCAATATACCTTCTGCCCCTCTCTCTTTTTCTTCTTCTTCTGGGATCCCAATTATTCTAATGTTGTTTTTTCTTATGGTATCACTTATCTCTCGAATTCTGCCCTCGTGATCCAGTAGTTGTTTATCTCTCCTTTTCTCAGCTTCTTTGTTGTCCATCATTTGGTCTTCTATATCACTAATTCTCTCTTCTGCCTCATTTATCCTAGCAGTTAGAGCGTCCATTTTTTTATTGCACCTCATTAATAGCCTTTTTGATTTCAACTTGGTTAGATTTTACTTCTTTTATTTCTCCAGAAGGGGATTCTCTAGTATCTTCCATGCTTTTTTCAAGCCCAGCTAGTATCTTTATAATCATCATTCTGAACTCTAGTTTTGACACCTTACTAATGTCTGTATTGATTAGGTCCCTGGCAGTCAGTACTGCCTCTTGTTCTTTTTTTTTTTTGAGGTGAATTTTTCCATCTTGTCATTTTGTCCAGAGGAGAATAGATGAATGAGAGAACAAAATGCTAAAGGGTAACAACAATCCCAGAAAAATATACACTAAACGAATCAGAGGAGACCTGAAACCCGGGGGTGGGGGGAAGAAAGGGAAAGAAAAAAAAAAAAAAAAGAATATGATCAGGCTGGTGAATAGATCAGAGCCACACACTAGATTTTGGGCATATTTGGTCTGTTAGAAGAAAATGCCTCCCAAAATTTTAAAGAAAGAAAAACTTATATATGTACAAAAATAAGGGATGGAATATGACTGTAAAGATGAAAATTATAAAAGATTTTATAAAAGGAATTGATAAGAAGTTGGTTGAAAAAAGAAAGAAGAGAAATTAAAAAAAAGGGGGGGGTAGAGAATGTGATCAGGCAGGAGTCTAGAACAAAGCCATACACTACAGATTTATATTTTGGTCTATTAGAAGAAACTGTATCCCAAAATTTTAAATAAAGAAAAACATATACATATACAAAAAATAAGGTTAACTATAATGAAGGGATAGAATATGACTCTAAAAATGAAAATTAAAAAAGATTTTTTTAAAAAAGTGCTTGATAAGATGTTGGTTGAAAAAGGGAAAAAGAAAAATTCAAAAAAAAAAAATAGAAAAAAAGAAAAAGAAAGAAAATTTTAAAAATTAACTTTGAAAAACTAAAGAATCCTAGGGAAAAAAGCCATGAATTCTATGGGCTATATTCCCCTAGTGTTGGAATTCTGCAGTTCTCATTGACCAGTAAACTTGGTCTTGGCTGGTTCTTGCTGATCTTCTTGGGGAGGGGCCTGTTGCAGTGATTCTCAAATGTCTTTGCCCGAGGCGGAATTACACCACCCTTGTCAGGGGCCAGGTTAGGTAATCTGCTTGGGTTTGCTCTTGGTAGCTTTTGTTCCCTGAAAGCTGTCCATAGAGCTTTGAAGGACAAGAATGAAAATGGAGGCCTCCCAACCTCCACCCTGGAGGAGCCCAGAACTCGGGGCCCCACTCCTTAGTGAGCCCCCAGAGAAAAACAGTCAATCACTCCTGTCTGCCTGGTCTCCAGCCGCACCCCATGCTCACCTGGCCTATGACCGAGCATTTCTATCTCTGGCACACAACCCCGTTTGGAGTCTCCAAATCCAGCAGATTCCTGCAGTGCGCTCCCATGCCACTCCTCCTAGGGGAGGAAGGGGAGTCTCCCCGGATCTGCCACTTGTTGGGTCCCTGCTGGAAGAGTAGTGGCCTGACTGTGCCACGGATCACAGTTTATGGCAACCCCAAGCTGAGAACCCACTCCTCGGCTCTGTCTTTGTAGCTGGCTTCTCTGCTCCAATACCTGGGAGCATTGCCGCATTCAGGCACCCCCAGTCTTCCTGTGACCCCGAGGGTCCTGAGACCACATTGTCCCAGCGAGGGTTCCACCCCCTGCTTAGCCACTGGAGCGATGTCCCTCAGCGGAGCAGACTTCTAAAAGTTCCGATTTTGTGCTCCGCTGCTCTATCACCTGCTGATAAGCTGGCTGAGGAGGCTCCCTTCCCCTGTGGTCTATCTTCCTGAATATCACCTCGGATTCACTTCTCCGCACATCCTACTTTCCAGAAAGTGGCCGTTTTCTGTTCAGAGAGTTGCTGCTATTCTTTTCTTCAATCTCCTATTGAGTTTGTAGGTGTTCTGAATGGTTTGATAACTATCTAGCTGAATTCCTGGGACCAGACAAAATTTAGGTCTCCTACTCCTCCACCATCTTGCTGCTCCTCAACTTGACATTCTTCTCAAATCTATTTTTATATATGGCATTTATTTTTGTTCAATGATTATATTAAATTGAAACCAGACTATGAGTTCTTGTTAGCTTTTACTTATTCATTTCCTTTTCAACCTTATTCCTAGAAAGATAAGATATAAAATCTCCCATAGGTTCTATATTTTAGCTTGAATTTAGGTACTATTGTGTTTAATTTCCTAATTTTCTAATATACATAAGTTTCTATTTGTCTAATTGTTATTGATTTCTAATTTAATTGCATAGTATCCAATAAATATATTCTGTATAATTTAATTTTGAATAAAATTTTGATATGGAAAATTCTATTAAATAATTTTCTATACAACTCCAATTCTAGAAATACATCATGAGAAAATAACTGAGAATATATGTAAAGATTTAGCTGTCAGGACTTTCTACAACATTTTTCTTTATAAACACAAAAATTTTGAGAAAAGATATTGTTATATGAATAATGAGAAAAAGCACAAAATAGATCAAACTGTAGCTGTTAAAAATCATGATTCAAAGAAATTTAATTATATCAGAAGATGTTCTAAAATTAAGTGAAATAATACATTATAAAACAGTAGATTTACAACATTCTCATTGTGTGTGTATCTGGAAGGCAAATTCTAAAATGTTAATGTTGTATGTGGTAAATTGGAAATAATTTTTGTATATTTCACTTATCTACATTTCTAAAGTTTCTAAAATATATTAGTTTTGAGGGTTTTTTTCAGTTGTTTTTTAAAGTCTTATAATAAACTATACACAGAACAACAATTTTAAAGTCCTGTTTGACCTGTTGTACCCAAAATACTTAGTTAGGTCAACGTTAATGCAAATAGGAATTTCCATTGGCCCTGAAAAGGGACAGTTGAAACTTTTGGTTCAAAAACATTACATATGCAAACAATGAATCATGGAACACTACATCAAAAACTAATGATGTACTGTATGGTGACTAACATAACATAATAATAATAAAAAAACATTACAAATTCTGATATTTTAAAACACACAACACACAAGTATACATAAAATTTCTACTCTTGCTGGTGAATGTTCTTTCAATTGGCCAATTAATTCAGCCTAGACCACCCAGTTTGACTCAGAACTTTGAGTTATAACTAGAATAGCTTCAGTACTATCTAAAAACTTTAAAACAAAGGTAGATTTCTATTATTAATTGACATTCTCTAGCAAACAATAATTGATGTTCCATCATAAAAATATAACATAACAAAGGAAAATTTTCACAAAGTTCTACAGAAGTTATGTGCTATGGGAGCCTAATATAATTTTTTGACATCTGTTCCTATTCTGATTAATCTTTCCTTTGTGCATCATTACTCTTCAAAAGACTGAATGAATTTAAAATTTATTATTCAGTTTAACTACTTTGCTTGTAATCCAAAGAAATTCAAAATAAAGGAAAGAAATTGTACTTACTTGCTAATTGGTCGACATGCAAAATATAAACATATAGTGATTTAAAATAATATTTTTCACCTGTAGTAAAATGCTTGGTAATACTCTAAATAAAATAGAATTTCAGGTTTTAAAGGATTTCAAACCAGAAGATTATTAAATTAAAAAAAACTGACACTTATAAAAATGTAAAATAGAAAGATATTTAGATGTACAGACATCAGGTACCATCATCAGCTTATATTTGGAGTTAAAGCCTTTGTGGAGTAAATAAATACCTTATAGCATTTTTTTTTTGGCAGTGAAATGCTATGATTTATTGACATAAGAATATAATTTTGAAACAAATAACCCAGTCAAGAAATGGGCAGAAGACATGAACAGACATTTCTCCAAAGAAGACATACAAATGGCCAACAGACACATGAAAAAATGCTCAACATCACTCAGCATCAGGGAAATACAAATCAAAACTGCAATGAGATACCACCTCACACCAGTCAGAATGGCTAAAATTAACAAGTCAGGAAACAATAAATGTTGGCAAGGTTGCGGAGAAAGAGGAACCTTCTTACACTGCTGATGGGAATGCAAGCTGATACAGTCAATCTGGAAAACAGTTTGGAGTTTCCTCAAAAAGTGAAAAATAGAGATACCATACAACCCAGCAATTGCACTACCAGATATCTATCCAAAACATACAAACGTAGTGATCTGAAGGGGCACCTGCAACCCGCATATTTATAGCAGCAATGTCCACAATAGCCAAACTATGGAAATAGCCCAGCTGTCCATCGACAGATAAATGGATAAAGAAGATGTGGTATACACACACACACACACACACACACACACTGGAATATTATTCAGCCATCAAAAAATGAAATCTTACCATTTGCAACAGTATGGATGGAACTAGAAGGTATGCTAAGTGACATAATTCAAACAGAGAAATCCAAGTATCATATGATTTCACTCATATGTGGAATTTAAAAAACAGAACAGAGGATCATAGGGGAAGGGAAGGGAAAATAAAATAAGATGAAATCAGGGAGACAAACCATAAGAGACTCTTAACTATAGGAAACAAACTGAGGGTTGCTGGAGGGGAGGTGGATGGGGAGATGTGGTAACTGGGTGACAGGCATTAAAGAGGGCATTTGATGTAATGAGCACCAGCTGTTATATGCAACTGATGAATCACTAAACTCTACCTCTGCAACTAATAATACACTATATGTTAATTAAGTGAATTTAAATAAAATAAAATAAATTTAAAAAGAATATAATTTTGATATACTATTAAGTAGCATATGCAAAATGACCATATGATTTAGTTTTTAAAAATGCGTGTGTATGTATAGGTGTGTGTATGAATATAGATACATAGTTATCAGATCATTCTGGACAATTAAATCATTGGTGAGTTTTATATTCTTCTATTTATTAATCTATATTTGAAGTAATTTTGCTATAATAAAAGTTATTTTTACATAGTCTAATTACATGGCAGTTTCATGCTAGAATCCTAGAACCTCTGATTCTCTCTTATATGTACCATAAAAATAATTCCCTAAGGGGCGCCTGGGTGGCTCAGTCAGTTAAGCGGCTGCCTTCGGCTCAGGTCATGATCCCAGGGTCCTGGGATCAAGTCCCACATCAGGCTCCCTGCTCCGGGGGAAGCCTGCTTCTCCCGCTGCCACTCCCCCTGCTTGTGTTCCCTCTCTCGCTGTGTCTCTCTCTGTCAAATAAATAAAAAATCTTTAAAAAAAAAAAATAATAATTCCCTAAGCAAACAGGAATAGCAAAATATTTATGGCCAATAATAATTCCTATTATCAAATACCTTACTTAAAATAAGTTTTATGCCTACAAGTGTCATCAAGTATTTATCTGTTTTATTTAGAGAGGGCCTGAAAAAATATGTATTAATTAGTATTATCCAGGTAAAATAGTCAATGCAGTAGGCAAAGAAATAAAAAAAAAGGTATAAGTATTAGAAAGGAAGAGATAAGTAACAGTATTGCAGATATGATTGCCTATCTTAAAAGCATACAAAAATTAGGGCGCCTGGGTGGCTCAGTTGGTTAAGCGACTGCCTTCAGCTCAGGTCATGATCCTGGAGTCCCAGGATCGAGTCCCGCATCGGGCTCCCTGCTCGGCAGGGAGTCTGCTTCTCCCTCTGACCCTCCCCCCTCTCATGCTCTCTCTCTCTCTCATTCTCTCTCTCAAATAAATAAATAAAATTTAAAAAAAAAAGCATACAAAAATTGAAAAACTCTTGGAACTTCTAATAGAGCTCAGTAGATGGCTAGCTACACATGCTATAAAAATAGCTTTTTAAGTAACCAGTAAGAAACAACCATAACATCAAAACCTGGTATTCCAGCATTCCCAGTGAGTCTGTAAACTCTCTGATATCTTAAAAGAAATCAATTTTCATTTAAAATAATGACATTTGACACCTTTGTGGACAACTAAAGTCTTTATTTAAATTTAAATTTTTTGACAGATTTAAGGAAGCAGTATTGATAGACGGATGACAGATCTAAAAGGACATCTATACATCAGGCAAATATTAAAGAGTGGATGTACTCTGGATCATGACATTTGGGATGATTTTTCACCTCACTGATTTTTAAACGTTACAATACTAGTAATGTGCATTTTCTGCAAAGAAGTTATGCAATAGAAAATAGAAAATATTAGTCCACCCAGAGATTTTCTTTAGTATCACCATAATTAAATAGTAAATGGTACCAAAGGTAGAATAATCTCTATGGCAGATAGCTAGCTATGCATCAAACAAAGGTATAAGCAAATAACCATGTCTGTTGCCTTTTCTGAGACAGCAGTTCTCAGTCTCCCATTCAACTGGGGTGTAGACACATGATTGTTTTAATGAACAGACTGTAAAGAGAAGTAATGTGTACCACTTCCAAGATTGGCCCATATAAACCTCCCATGAACAATCCTCCCTCTCCACTCCCCACTTCTGGAGATGTTAATGCCCCTGGTGACCTTGGTGTTAGAGATGGTGGAGTAGCCATCAATCAGACAGCTGTCTATATAAAGAATGGTCAGCGGTCAATATAAATAATAGCTCAGGACTATTAGATGAGAGATAAACTTTTTTTTTAAGGCATTGAAATTTTGCTGTCTATTTACAGCCAGGCTACCCAGCCCTAACCCTGAAGTCTCCATCTCTCTCTCCTATCACCTACCTTTTCCTCTGGCCTTCATTTTTTCAAACTAGGACGACTTGTGGTATTATTCTTTTATTTATTTTTCAAAAAAACTATCTTCCTTCAGTACCTGGAGACTTATTCTAAAAGGTCTCATCTGTAACATATCTAACAGACATTTTTCAAAGTTTACAGAGTAGTGTTGGCCCTTTCCCCCCAGCTGCAAAGCCAGTAAATTATTTTTTATATTCTTACTTTTTTATGGCTGTATTGTTTAACAAAAGAAGACTGAATGCTTGTTCTTACATTGACATATTTTACTAAAACTTTGATTTGTAAGTATTTCTTCTTTTTTCCCATGAGTATTTAGTTTTTCTGTAGCAAACATGAACTACTTATGTAACTTTTAATGAGAAAAGTAGGGGAAAGGCTTGTTAAAGTAGATATTTACCCCACTGTTCACTGTTGAATTCAATCAAACTGACGTTCAAGTACAGACAAAAATTTCTGTCATTCCAAATCTAGCTTTTATTTCTCATCAAAATCATGTGCACAGGCCTGTCATAGTCACAAGCGTTGGCAAGACAGCATGCACCCAGAGGATGCTCTCTTGCTTTCTAATTTCCATTTTCAATTCTCTAACATCTTCCAGAATTAGGAACTGAAAAGCTACGCCCTACTTCAAAACCTTCCACGTATAACTACTGACACAATGTTCCTGCCCATGGGGGCCAAATGCCCAACTCTGATTTTCTAGTTCCTAAATTATGCAAGGTCCATCTTTACTGTTGCTTGCTATATGAATGTTCCATGGTTTCTCTAACAGATATACTCAATATATTCATTCATACAATTTTATTTAACACTTCTTTAACCTCCTTTCCATATCAGGTCCTTTGTCAGAGGAATCTTAATCTCTTCTGTGCTCCTTAAACTCTAAGGTCCTTGAGGTCAGGGACTGTGTCTCATTGGTCTTTATATTTTCTTTATCTCTTAGCACTGTAGAATACATATAAATGATGTTTGCTGAATGTAATTAATTCATTTCCTTGAATTAAATTGAGTAAATATCCAACTTTATTCATTATTTCTGCATCTAGCCTGCCAGTGAAACCCTGTTTCTATGACATTTCCAGGTGATAGGTCGCTTCCTTCCAAGAATAAGATATGGATGCTGGTGGCAAGGGCAGTGAAGTCCTGGATGGGATAAATGGAAAGGAAATTGTTTCAAAATCACTAATAGGAATACCTTTAGAAAAAAAAAAAAAAAAACAAGCAAACTTGAACAGCAGTTTTGGTGCACAAAACCTGGAGTTTTTAGATTTAGCTATATTATTGATTAGTAGGATTGATAGGAAGCCTAATGAGTTTTTCAAACATTTATCATTGGGAAATATACTCCAAGCTTCAAACACCTGGCTGAAACTACATTTTTGGAATAAAATACATTCTTAGTAACAAACTTACTATAATAAAAAACAACTGGCACCATCAATAGCATAATCCATGATCAATCCTAGAAGTGTATTCTTTGCAGTTCTCTCAATTTAGTTGATATACTGAGCTGTGTACAATGATAGATCTTTTTGAAATTTTATGATCCATCTTGAGTAGAAATTTTGTAGTGTTGTCAGATATAAGAGTTATGAATAGTCTAGAAATATTAGTCATATCATTGAAAGCTTAAATTTAGGGAAGAAGAGGTATATAACTTTCCTTGTTCTAGTTAATCTCACTGAGTTACTATGGTTTGTTTTGTTTCAAGAGTAACTATAAGGGAAAAGGCAGTGCAACATTAAAATAACAGTAAAAGGGGTGCCTGGGTGGCTCAGTCGTTAAGCGTCTGCCTTCAGCTCAGGTCATGATCCCGGGGTCCTGGAATCGAGCCCCGCAATGGGCTCCCTACTCGGCCAGAAGCCTGCTTCTCCCTCTCCCACTCCCCCTGCTTGTGTTTCCTCTTTGGCTGCCTCTCTCTGTCAAATAAATAAATAAAATCTTTTTTTAAAAATAAAATAAAATAAAATAAATAACAGGGAAAATCCAGACATGGTATTTCATAATCTGGATTTTATTAGTCTATAATTTTCACCACAGGCTTTTTTTTTAAAAGAAAAAAGTTTACGGTATATTTTCATTATTTATCACTAGCTTTCACCCCAACAGAAAGAATTTCTACATTTCACAAATTTAGAAGGATTTTCTTTTCAAAAAGTGCAATTAAATGTATTATATACATACAATGGAATATTATTCATCCATAAAAAGGAATGGAGTTCTGATATGTGCTACAACATGGATGAAACTTGAAAACAATAGGCTGAATGAAATAAGCCAGACAAAAAAGGATAAATACACTGTGATTCCATTTACATGAAATATCTAAAAGAGACAAATTAATAGAAACGAAAATATTAGAGGTGACTAGGAGCTGGGGAGTAGGAGGTAATGGGGAGTTAGTTCCTGTTTAATGGTTATAGAACTTCTATTTAAGTTGATGAAAATGTTTTGGATAGTGATGAAGGTTGTACAATATTGTGAATATGATTAATGTCACTGAATTACAGACTTAAAAATGGTTAAAATAACAAATTTTGGATGCGCCTGGGTGCCTCAGACGGTTGAGTGTCTGATGTCAGTTGAGTGTCTGCCTTCGGCTCAGGTCGTGATCCCAGGGTCCTGAGATCGAGCCCCACATTGGCTTCCCTGCTCAGCTGGAAGCCTGCTTCTCCCTCTCCCTTTGCCCTTCCCCCCTGCTCATGCTCCCTCACTGTCTCTCAAATAAATAAATAAAATCTTAAAAAAAATTGTTGTTACATATTTTACCACAATTTTGAAACATTGCAATTTATCAGCAATAGCATGGTCAAAATAATCATAGCATTGAATTTTATATCTGTGGCAAATCTGACATTTTTAACTTAGATTAAAATTTTTATTCCTGTTTAAGAATGTAATTAAGAATTGAGAAGACTTCAAATAGCCATATTACTAATTATTTTGGAAACAAACAAACAAAAAAACCTCTAGACTTTGTGGAAATAAATAACTATGTCTTTGGAATATACGTTATTATTTTTTTTCCAAAGATTTTATTTATTTATTTATTTATTTATTTGAGGGAGAGAGAATGAGAGAGAGAGAGAGCACATGAGAGGGGGGAGGGTGAGAGGGAGAAGCAGACTCCCCGCCGAGCAGGGAGCCCGATGCGGGACTCGATCCAGGGACTCCAGGATCATGACCTGAGCCAAAAGCAGTTGCTCAACCAACTGAGCCACCCAGGCGCCCCATACACTATAATTTTAAAAGTTCTTCCCCAAATCTCAGGGTTAGATTTTTAAAGTTGTTGGAAGTATTATTAATTGAAGAAATTAAGAATTTTTTGCAGGAAGTAGAATATGAATGATCTTATTAAACTATTAAAATATATTTTAAATATATACTTACAGAAAAATAGTAAAGACAGAATACTAACTTGCAAAATAGAATATATAAAAATAAAAAACAAAAGCTACATACTAAATAAAAAGGCAATCTGTGACATTTCACTTCTCTTAAGTTAGTTTAATGATAGTTATCCAATACTTTTGTTTTGATTCCAAGAGAATTCTTTGAAACAATGCGGATACATTCTTCATGACCACCAAGTGAGGGAGGCAGTCAAGCAGAGCAGAGCAAGCAAAGTGGTTGGAAAAAAGCAGTTCTCTCAGTATTACTTCTCTGGCAAAGAATGGGGATATTTAGGATTGTTAAAATTGAATTGTGAAAGTTTAATTGTACAATTATCTGTTTGAAGCATCAGCAGGTTCACAGCCTTTGACTGTTTTGTAGTGTGAGGGATGAACTGAAGGTTTTTGCATCACTTTTTATTTTTGAAGAAAGTGTGAGGCCCACACACAGAGGTCACTCTTTTTCTTTCTGCAGGCTACTTTGCAGCCACTTGTATATATGTAGGAAATATTTCAAGTTCTATTTATGGGTCAATTTTTTTTTGAATCACATCACTCTGTTGGGTCAGTTTAAATTATAGTGTAAGAAATCAATTATTTTTGTAGTTTTTTCCGTTGGCCTCAAAACTCCTTTTTGTCTTATCACTGAATAAATCAAATCTTCAACATATCCTCTAATGGATTCCAAAAGTGAGATTTCAGCAATTGGCCCCATCATTTGGTTGAATGTCACCAAATTTTCCCAATCCAAAAAAAAAATATATATATATATATATATAAAATATGTAAATTATATATAATATATATTACTGCAACGATATTTAATTTTCTTTTTCACCAGAGAAAACTGCAAAATCATTTGAAAGCTTCTGCCATTTTGCATGAGGAACAGATTATTTTTGCTTCTTTCATCAACTCCTTTATTGTCTAAGGAATGAGAAATACAATAAATATCTCACTCTTTGTATAGAAATTGTGTGTTGATTTCAATGAGATAAATTGTATGATTCAGCAAGTGTCAGGTATAATCTCTCTTTAATCTTTTTCGTTTTAGGCCTTTCATCATTGGAGAAGAATTGTTTCTGCCCACGTTTTTCTGCCAATCCCAACAAGGTCTAGCAGTGTTATGCATTCTTTGATATCCTTCATCTCTTCTTTCAACTCTTCTTCCTTAAAGCTAGCATTCCTCATATCCCCCCCATACCAAAGCACCCCTTTGAAGAGTTAAGGTAAAGAGGGGAAGAGAATTTGAAGGAGATAAAGCAACACAAAAGTTGACAAAAATATTTGATTTTAGAAGATGAGAGAAAATTTAAAAACTGTCTCCACTAGAACAGTTTTAAATTTACACATACAAAAAATTGAGAAGATAGTGCAGATTTCCAATATACAACACACCAGTTTCTCCCATAATTAACATATTACATTAGTGTGGTATATTTGTTATAATTAATGAGTCAATATTGATACATTATTATCAACTAAAGTCCATTGTTTATTCACATTTTCTTAGTTTTTACTTAACATCTCTTTTCTGTTCCGGATCTTATCCACAATACTACTAGTTGTCATATTTCCATAGTTTCTTTTTGACTATAACAATGTATCAGAATTTTCCTGTTTTTAGTGACAGTGATTGTTTTGAGGAATATTGGCCAGGTATTTTTAAGACGCCTCTTTATTGGGATTTGTCTTATGTTTTTCTCATAGTTAGACTTGAGTATACAGGTTTGAGATACACAGGTCACAGAGGTAGCCATTTCATCACCTTATA
Organism: Phoca vitulina; assembly: GCF_004348235.1. Classification (NCBI taxonomy): domain Eukaryota; kingdom Metazoa; phylum Chordata; class Mammalia; order Carnivora; family Phocidae; genus Phoca; species Phoca vitulina. The sequence goes on along the minus strand of NW_022589712.1, from coordinate 63,051,147 downwards.
TCATGGGTACAAGCAATCAATTTGATTTATCTGTCAATGTTGACCTTGATCACCTGGCCAAAGTAGTGATTGCCAGACTTCTCCACTGTAAAGTTACTCTATTTTTCCTCTTTTCTGACTGTATTCATTGGAAGGGAATCAAAATCACTCTACACATAGGAATGAGAAGTTCTGCTCTCTGAGTTTGAGGGCAGAGTATCACATAAATTATTTGGAATTCTTCTGCATGAGTGATTTGTTTCTCTTCCCCATATACACAGCTATCTGTGCATATGTATACATGTGCTAATATATTCCCAAATGTGGTATTAATAGACACTTCCTTAAGTAGGAAAACTTAAAGGAAAACACTCCTCTTCAGGGTGCCTGGGTGGCTCACTTGGCTGAGCATCTGACTCTTGGTTTCAGCTCAGGTCATGAGCTCAGCCCCATGTCAGACTCCACACTCAGTGAGAAGTCTGCTCGAGATTCTCTCTCTCCCTCTCCCTCTGCCTCTCCCCCACAATATAAATAAATAAATCTTTAAAAAAGTAAAAACTTCTCTTCGCTTTAGTGGAATGGACTGCAAAAGTGTCAGTCACCCATAGGGTTTCCAGATATTGTCATTGCCATGTAAACAGTTCTTTTGAACAGTGTTCTAAATCTTTGGATGCACACATGGCAGCTAATCCACTACTTCTCCACCCCTCACCAAGCACTTGAGAGGCCATTTTCATAGGAGTCCTATAAAAAGTTAGAATAAGAGGGTGATGGAGCCCTTTTTCTAGACCACAGTGTCCTTTGCAATTTCCCTGTAGTTTTACTCCTGCATGACTCCCCAAGGAAAGATAAAAGAGTGTGAGGGGACAGCATGCTAGCATCCTTCATCTCACTGTCCCTTTGATTATAAATTTCCCCAGTAACATTTGTTTTTTGTGCCTATGCTGGGTAGCATTGTGTTATCTGCCTTTGCTGCTCTTGAAGACTCTGTAAGAGAAATTCATGCTGTTGTTCTTTTTAAAATATTTATATCCCTTTTAAGCACCACAGTTCTGTAGGTGGCACATAACAATTAGGTCATAAATTCACTAGTTACATTTTAGTGTACTCAGTAAGATTTCAGAAAAACAAAATTCTCATCAGCAATACAATCACAAATCATATTTCAGAATGTTACTTTTGAAGGTAGTAATTTTATTTTTTACAGATTATAATTTCATGCAATTTGAAGGGCATACTCTTTTGACATTGACACCAACTTCTGGAGGTACACCAAATCTAACCCTCAATATCTCATATACTATGTGGGAAAGTGATCAATAATCCACCATTGAAAATCATCTATAAGATTCATAAACTAAAGAAAAAGTAGAAACATAAGCTATAGAAGATTATCATTCTTTAAACAGTAGTATAAATATAATACAATGATTTGTCTAAATTTTGAATTATATTTATTACAGTAACAGTATATCTCTCTCCATCCATCGCTGGACTTCACTGAAATTTAAATTCTTTTTCAGTAAGGAAGTCAAATTGATATGCCAATACGGTGCAGAGGGGAAGGATAGAAAATTGTGGTCTAATGTAATGAGCTCAATCTCATGTCTCCAAAGGCAGAGCAAAGCCTCAATATGTAGATGGTGGAGGATGTTCCACTGCAGTGTGCCCTTTGCTACTAATGTAATAAATATGAGTTGTTTCATAATAGTTGGTATTTCATAAATGTCGCATTGCTTTATTATTTTTATAAATAATTTTAAGCCCCACTTACCAACATTGATTTTTAAAAAATTCCATATCAGTAATACTGTTGGGTTGTTTCCCACTTTTTTGATTTGGGACATGCAAGATCCCAGAAAATGGTATGGTGAGAAATTGGTGGTGGCAAGAATGAAGTCACCTCCCACTTCAATCTTTGAAATAACTTTCCTCCACTCAGAACTTCCAAATGAAAAGACCTATATTATCTCCCAGTGATTTCTTTTTTCCTGGGAAGACAGAAATAATGGTTAATAATACAGTATTTGGAATTAGGCTGCCTCAAAATTTGAATCCTGACACCAGGCAACTTATTGGCTATGTGACCCTTAAACAAGTTATTTAACATTTTTTAATCTTAGTTTCCTCATCTGTAAACTGGATAATAATTGTACTTATCTCAGGGTCAAAGAGGATAAAATACTTGAAGACTTACTCAGAATTTTGCACAATTTAAGTACAGTTTAATTGTTGTGATGGATATATCTCTGAAACACAGAACAAAGAACCACCACTATTATCATGCTCTCTTCCCCCAACCCAGGGCAAAGGTAGGAACAAATGTGAAAGTAAGCTGTCATATTTGTAATGATTATATAGGTAGGAAAAAAAAATAATGAAACTAGACTTCACAGAGTTATTCTGTAGTCTTCATTTACTAATAAATTACCTTGTTGCACTAATCCCTCCCTCCCTTCTAATACTCTCTTTGCTGCCTTCACTCCCAACTTTGTCCTCATCATCCAATGTTTTTGCCCCTTCCCTCAGGTCAGACACACACTACCCCTCCCAAAAGGATACTGGTCCAAGTCCCTTCCTACACCTTACAAACTGTAATATTTGCTGTAGTATCTGCTGTCTAGGTGCCTTTTAGATGCAGCTCTTAAAGACTCTGCAGTGGAGAGAGACCAGGTTGATTCCTACAGAAGGACTAAGGGCTACAATTCCAGATAAGTCTCTCTTCAGCCACTGAGAAGAGCTACAGCTAAATTACCTTAATGCAAATATGACTTAAAACTATGAAATTCAGTTTTTTCTTAAAAATCAGACCATCTAGCCTACACATGGTATATGTATTTATGACTTCATTATATAGCATAATGGGCCACCCAAACTAACTAAACTACTTACATGTTCGTCTGGATTAAAGGCACCATGTTCATATAATTCTTTTCTAATATGGACTCTCTCTTTTTTTTTCTTTTACAATAGTTGCAGGTTTTTTTTTACATATCCTAAAAATGTCAATTTTACAATAAAGGTATATATGGGCATATGTTACATAGTCAAGTTTCCCAATTTTCTCTCCAATAGGATTGGCCTTGGGGTTGGGGGTGAGAGTGGAAGGATCATAAATAATATATGAAAACAAGAAGTTCAGAGAAATCTGTATTTTAAACCCAAACTCATGGGGCGCCTGGGTTGCTCAGTCTGTTAAGTGTCTGCCTTTGGCTCAGGTCATGATCCCAGGATCCTGGGATCGGGCCCCGAATCGGGCTCCCTGCTCAGCAGGGATCCTGCTTCTCCCTCTCCCTCTGCGTGCCACTCTGCCTACTTGTGCTCTCTCTCTATCTCTCTGTCAAATAAATAAATAAAATCTTTAAAAAAATTAAAAATAAAAAAAATGAACCCAAACTCACCATTTATAAGTTGTATGATCTTAACCATGGTTTAATCTCTCTGAGACTCAGTTTTTCCAACTCCAAAATATAGCTACTTATATTTATTACTTAAGTTTGGATCCAAATAAAAGGCATACCCAGAGTAAGTTAGACTTTAGAATATCCATTTTAATCTTGGTAATCTAGATCAGACAACACTGATTAAGTTCTAAAATCAAAATTAGGTACCCTATTACTCTTCTTCCATCCAGGCAAAAAAAGTTGGACACTTTCAGCATTTTCCATACAGAACAAGAGAGAAAGAATGTGTGTCATGTGTAAGCCCCCAGGAAAGACTATATCCTACATATGCTGGGCTCTTCTAGTTTCACTACTCAGAAATACTTTTTCTTTTTCCATGAGGAGAAGTCAGAGAAAAGGTAGGATGAAGTGAGACCAACAACATTCCCTCCAATACTGTTCTCTCCTGGAAAGAGTAGATATTCAGAGGTAAAGAAAATTGTTAAGTGAAAGACAAGAATTTCTCTCCAATGGCAACTTCCTAAGATATTGGTAAGGATTAAAGAAGATAGTAAATGTTTATCAGAGTACCAATAATATAAAGGAAACTCAGTAAATTATAAATTGTTGTTACTGTGTTGTTGTTATAATTAAGTCTGACAAGGCCAAAATGAAGTTGCCCAAGCATTTGTCTTAATGTACAATGGGTTTGCTATTTCCCTAATGTAGGAAATCCAACCCTATCAGTCTATTCAAACCAAGTTATAGTCCTTCCACCCCATCCTCATCACTAGTTTCATGTAGCTTTAAAGTTCATTGTTAAATTAGTCAATTTCTGATCTTCTAGAAGAAGACATAATTTCTCCTTCCAGTCCTCTTCTCCCACATCCTATGAAATTCAGCTGCTCAAAAATTCTACTAAATACAGATTTAAATTAAACTTAGACTTCATTTAATATAGAAGACATAAAATAAGTATTCATAATTTATAAGGGCCTTAGAAATAATATAATTTAATTTTATTGTTTATCCTTTAATTTGTATACACTTTCCTTTTATAATAATATTTCTCTGACTCTAAAGATATTTATTTATTGAAAACTTATTTTCTCCGTGAATTTCTCATTTTACCTTGTCAAAAACACTACTACATTTTTGGCTATTAATTTGAAATTGTAATTAACATGAGGTCATTATCATCTCTACCTGTAACCCCAACCCCCACCCCCACAAATATTACACTTATAAATGACAATGTTTTTCAAAAGCATCACTGTCAATGATGTAGAAAAAGTAGATAATTCATAGGAAAAATGATTTATAATTTTAGGCACCAGTTTCATAGCTGTAAAATGGTCTTTATAAATGGCTCAATTTTTTGCAAAAGAATATTTAATTAATTTTATCAAATGCATATTTATTTATTGTTTCATTCTGACAATATTTCAACAGTATTTTCTTTGCTATTTATTAGAGATGAAGACATTTAAAATTTGCCTGGAAATTAGTTTTTCCTCTGCAGTCTTCACAATCTCATAATGGAATAGCAACTTATTTATACCACAGGGAAGGCAGTGGTTGATAGTAAGAGTTGGAAACAAAGTAATATAAGAACACAAGAAAAAAGAGCAGTTAGTTTTACCTTTGATGACTGGGTACTATTTACAGAGATGCGATTTGAATTGATCATTTCTATCACTGCTACCTCACTGTCTACTTTTGATTTTGGCATATTTGAACTTTGCCTTACTTACCTTTTCTCTGTTCCCATATCTATACCTATGGCTATGCATTCACTTTGAGGAATTCACAAGAAAAATGGTCTCAGGACTCACAGTTTTGTTTTTTGGAAGCCTGAGAGTTTATTAAGGTGTCTCAATAGTTCCGTAAATGTTTCACTCAAACAGATACACACACACACACACACACACATATATATAAAGAAGCTGTAATAATAAGAATCAACCTATCTCAATTTGTTATATACAATAAACATATTAACTTTTCAGGGAAGTTGTTTTACATTTTTTCAAATATTGAAGTAGAGGCTCTTCTGCTATCTCCATGTGTACATTTGAACATATGTATATGTTTCCATTGATTATGAAAATTATATCATTGCCTGTTTTTAATTAAGAACCACTTTCAAAGTAAATAAGGAAGTGCACTACTAGAATATATACACCCTACTCTCTCTACAATGTTAGACAAGATTCAGACTTAAATGTTCTTATGACAGTGTAAAAATTGCACAAAAAGAGTAAACAAATGGAATTATAACAATATGGTATAATAGGTCATTTTAATGTTTAGGTCTAATTTTAATATCATAGCTAAATATACATAAAAATACCCTTAAAAGTAGAGATGTTTGCTGGCTATAGATTAGAAACTACAAATTGTTTTCTGATTAGAAACATGGTATTTCTAAACAAATCTGGCTATATGATAATTGTATTGGAAGGGATTAGCATAACAAAGTAATTTGAAATATATGAGACCAAACTAATTTTTCAACTAGTGTCTAACATACTCATTGTAGTGGCTGGTATTTATTAGAGCCATCCACCAAATAAATCCAGTTATCCTTTTGGAAAATGGTAGGATGGAACTTCTTTGTGCACTTGCTATTAGGTATAAGCATGGGATTTGGTTCAGCCAAAACAAAATAAAAAGAAACAATCTATGCGGCAGGGAGTTGGGGCCAGGGATTATAGTAATGCAGAATAAAGACCACTGAAAATCTCCTCAAAAAAAAAAACAAAGAAAGCACAATAAAAATTGTAAAACTCAACCTTTTCAGAACTTTAGAAATTAACCAAAAGCTTGCAACCATCTAAGGAACAGTCATTAAATAACAAAAATGGTTGAATCGCTCTAAGAACAGTTTTGCCATGTTTTAACTTCTATTCTAATTCCCCTCTCTCCAGCTTTGCAGTAGCCTTAAAACCAACAGTTTTGTAACCATATTACCTGCAAAAAACAGCAATCCTAGCAGCCACAAGAGGAGATAGATAAGAGCTCCACAAAGAATCCCATGCACAGAAAATTTTTAATATTTGATCTGTCTGACAAATATGTCAAAATGTTCCAATCAAGAGATTTCTTTTTTATTTTATTTTATTATGTTATGTTGAGCACCATACATTACATCATTAGTTTTTGATGTAGTGTTCCATTATTCATTGCTTGCATATAACACCCAGTGCTCCATTCAATACGTGCCCTCCTTAATACCCATCACTGGGCAAACCCATCCCCCCACCCCCTTCCCCTCAGTTTATTTGACCTGATTGGACACTCACACTAGCACACTCACACTAGCACAATAGGAATAATCTTCTCCCCAGGATATTTGTTGAAAACAATCAGTGGTAACTGTTCAACATCAAATCTGCCTGAGGAAGTGATACAATTTGGGGCAAGCAAGAACTGAACAAAATAAATTAAATGGGGATTTGGTGAATGAGATGTACATAGAGGTATTTGAATAGCTTCACTATATTCCTGGAGATCAAGAAGAATATAAATAAACAAATTAATATGCATTATATGATCTTTTGTAAAACATAATGCAAAAAAAAGAGAAAAATTTGCATGAATGAGAAATATAAGTTTAAATACAGATATAAGCAAGGGCCAATTTTACCCAACTCTTTTGGTGACTGAGATGTCACAGAATGCATGGCATTGGGCACCAATGCCTAATTGGGCATCAAACCTAGGAGCTGGAACCACAATTCCCTCCTCCTACTTCCTCCCAACTTCTCCCTTCCAAAGCCAAAGGTAAAACAGTGCCACACTATGTAGCTAGGAATTGCATGGTCATAATGCCATCACCTCTCTCCCTGCCAAATAATTGTTATACCATAGATAAAAACATACATACATATATATACAGCTATTTTCCAACAGAAGACAATGGCACAACCATCAGAGAATGGCCAACAGATGAAAAGAGACTTCTTAACAAAAGAAGAACTTATTCTTATGGAAATGGTAATATCACAATCTGAAAAAAAACTTCAAATACATATATGTACTGTCCACACAGAAATAAGGTATGCAATCATATCTATGAAACTAGAATAGTAGGTTATGTAATAAGAACAAGTGGCTGTGAATCAAGAGGAGGCAATTGTACAAAAGAACCAGAAATCTTGCAAAGAAGCAAATCAAGATCTTGTAAATGGAAAAAGTAATTATTAAAATAAATAACAATAACAAAAACCCCTCAATAGATAAGAGAAGACCACATTTATTTATGTGAAAAATTGGTAAACTAGAAAATTAAGAAATAATTTCAAATGTTAACCATGATGAAGAGATAAAATGTTTGAAAAAAAACTTAAAAAAAAAGATTCAAGTGTTTCAAGATTTGTTGTTTAGGGGTCTCAGTACTACACAAGCTTGATTTACAGGATTTCAAGCAAGTTTTACTCATGATTAAGGCTTATTACAATGAAAGGATACAGAGTAGAAGTAGTAAGAAAAATATATGCATTGGATGGAGTGCAGAGAGACCAGGTGCAGTCTTCTGAGTCCCTCTATGTCTCAGCCCAGGAAGTACTTTCTCTCTAGCAGTGAACCATAGGAACCTGTATGAAATGTCTCTGCTCAAGAAAATCATCTCAAGTCTTCAGGGTCTGAGGCTCTTACAGGTCTGGTCACATAGGCATATCCTGCTAAGCAACCAATCATGGCAGTGGAAACTCAGAACCTTCACAATGAAACCAGTGCACATTATCAATCTTGATTTTTGAGCCAAGCAATCCTGACAAGTTAGCATTACATAATCCATTCCTCTAGTTGTGTAAAAGAATATCTTTAATCATTAACATAAAGGACTTTCTGAGGGCCACATTCAAAGGAATTGTGAATCAATCATGGAACCAGACTCACATGGAGGTATGCAAGACCTGAACAACCACATATGCTATATTAAGATTATGCTATCTTTCTTCATATTTGTCTAATAGTTCAAAAGAATAAAATGGAAAAAAAACAAGAAAGTGTTTTAAATAATTATTGGTAATAATATCCTAGACCCAGTTTTTAGATGGGAAAAGCCTACCAATTGTCAAACAGTATAAAACAAAAATTACACTTCTAAGGACAAACATAAATAGATAAATTCCTAAAAGTAAACAATGAGAACAAAAAGATTGCTTAAAGACATTGCATCTTTAGATTTCCTACCAACAATATTGGAAACAAAAAACCCAATAGATCAATGCCATTAACGTTCTGAGGAAATGTAATGGCGAATCTAGAATTATAAATTATAATAACTTAGTTTTTCATAATTCAAGAGCAAAGACAAAATAAATATCCTTTCAGATATACAAGGCCCTTTGAAATTATATATATATAAAATATATAATATAGCTTATGTTACGTATAATAATACAGTATATGGTATACATTATATACTTTATCCTATATAATATATAAATTATATATAATATATAAAAATATATGTTATATATAAACTTTTATATATAGTTACATATACTACTATTATATATAAATATATGATATATGTAAATTTTATATGTAAACTACATTCATAAAATTTCAGTTAGCCTTATATATCTGAAAGGATATCTATCTGTTTTATCTTTGTTCTTGAATATATATATTTATGTATTTAGAAAAAATATGTATTTAGAAAGTAGTACCAACAGATTCCCTGAGCAAAAACTGAAAACAGTAGTATGATAAATAAAAATTGAATATATATATATAAATTGAATATATATATAGACCATAATTTCTTTATCCATTAATCTACTGATGGGTACTTTGGTTGCTTCCATATCTTGGCTATTGTAAATAATACTGCAATAAACATAGGAGTGCATATATCTTTTCAAATTAGTGTTTTCATTTTCTTTAGGTAAGTATCCAATAGTGGAATTACTGGATCATATGGTATTTCTATTTTTAATATCTTGAAGAAACTCTAAACTGTTTTTCACAGTGGCTGCACCAATATACATTTCCACCAAGAGTGCACAACCATTCCTTTTTCTCACATCCTTGCTAACACTTGTTATTTCTTGTCTTTTTGATCCTAGCCATTCTGACAGGTGTAAGGTGATATCTCCTTGTGGTTTTGATTTGCATTTCCCTGAGGATTAGTGATGCCCAGCATCTTTTCATGTGTCTGTAGTCATCTGTATGTCTTTTTTGAAAAAAAAAAAAAATATCTACTCAGGTCCTCTGTCCACTTTTAATTGGACTTTTGTTTTCTTTTTTTTTTTTTAATTTCCTTTACTAACATATAATGTATCATTTGTTTCAGGGGTACAGGTCTGTGACTATTTGTTTTCTTGATGTTGAGTTGTACAAGTTCTTAATATATTTTGGATATTAACTCCTTATCAGATATATCATTTGAAAATGTCTTCTTCCAGAGCGCCTGGGTGACTCAGTTGGTTAAACATCTGCCTTTCACTCAGGTCATGATCTCAGGGTCCTGGGATCCAGCCCCATGTGAGGCTCCCTGCTCAGCAGGGAGCTTGCTTCTCCCTCTCCCTCTGCTGCTACCCCCTGCTTATGTTCTCTCTCTTTCTATCAAATAAATAAATAAAATCTTAAAAAAAAAAAGAGAGAGTGTCTTCTTCTATTCAATAGGTTGTCTTTTGCTTTGTCAGCAGTTTCCTTCACTGTGCTCAAGTTTTTTTATCTTGGTGTAGTCCCAGTAGTTTATATTTACTTTTATTTCCCTTGCCTGAGGAGATATACCTAGAAAAATGTTTCTATGGTCAATGTCAGAGAAATTACTGCCTATGTTTTCTTTTAGGACTTTTATGGTTTCAGGTCTCACATTTAGATCTTTACTCCATTTTGATTTTATTTTTGTGTATGGTGTAAGAAAGTCGTCAAGTTTCATTTTTTGTGTGTAGTTGTCCAGTTTTCCAAGCACCATTTGTTGAATAGACTGTCTTTTCTCCATTGTACATTCTTGCCTCCTTTGTCATAGATTAATTGACCATATAAGCATGGGTTTATTTCCGGGTTCTTTATTCTGTCCCACTGATCAGTGTGTTTGTTTCTGTGCCAGTACTGTACCTTTTTGATTACTACAGCTTTGTAGTGTATCTTGAAATCCGGGATTGTGATACCTCCAGCTTTGTTCTTCTTTCTCAAGATTGCTTCGACTAGTCAGGGTTTTTATAATAAATTGCATACAAATTTTAGTATTATTTGTTCTAGTTCTGTGAAAAATGCTGTTGGTATTTGATGGGGATTGCATTAAATCTGTGCATAGTTTTGAGTCGTATGAACATTAACTGTATTGGTTATTCCAATCCATGAGCATGGAACATCTTTTCATTTGTTTAGTCATCTTTAACTCCTTTTATCAATGTTTTATAGTTTTCAGAGTACAGGTCTTTCACCTCCTTGGTTAAGTTTATTCCTAGGTATTTTATTTTTTTGGTGCAATTATAAGACATGGAAGAATTTTAAATGCATATTACTAAGTGAAAGAAACCAATCCAAAAGGGCTACACACTGTGTGATTCCAACTATGTGGCATTCTGGAAAAGGCTAAAATTATGAAGGCAGTTAAAAAAATCAGTGGTCGTCAAGGGTTGGAGAGAGGAAGGAATAAATAGATGGAGCACAAAGGACTTTTAGGGCAGTGAAACTATTCTGTATGGTAGTTTAATGGTGGATATATATACATATTCATATATCCACCATTATACATTTATCAAAACCTATACAATGTACAACACCAAGAGTGAATCTTAGTATAAACTATAGACTTTGGGTGATGATGTATTAATATTAAGTTCCTCAGTTGGAGCAAAGGAACCACTCTGCCACAGAATATAGATAGTGGGGGAGATTGTTTGTAGAGGGGGACAAGGGATATAAGAAAACTCTGTACCTTCTGCTTAATTTTACTGTGAATTTAAAACTGCTGGTATGTGCTATGGTGAGCTCTGTGAATTGTGTAAGACTGTTGAATCACAGATCTGTACCTCTGAAACAAATAATACATTATATGTTAAAAAAAAAAAAGAAGAAGAAGAAGAAGAAGATAGCAGGAAGGGAAAAATGAAGGGGGGAAATCAGAGGGGGAGACGAACCATGAGAGCCTATGGACTCTGAGAAACAAACTGAGGGTTCTAGAGGGGAAGGGGTGGGGGGATGGGTTAGCCTGGTGATGGGTATTAAAGAGGGCACGTACTGAATGGAGCACTGGGTGTTATACGCAAACAATGAATCATGGAACACTACATCAAAAACTAATGATGTAATGTATGGTGATTAACATAACATAATAAAATAAAATAAATAAAATAAAATAAAACTAGAAGTGAAAAAAAAACTGCTCTAAAATATAATCCATTAAGAGAGAGAGAATGTACTCATATAGTACTATGATATTCAAAATTATCTTTAAGGAGATCATTTGCAGTACACTCAGAATTTGTAAATTGATTTTAATGTCTACCAGGATTTTAATAATTATACAACAGGAACAGAGGACCTAAAAATAATTATGAAAATCTTGAGGAAAAGGGACAAAAGATGAGAACACAACATTAATAAATTCACACAGAAATTTATTATTCAAGAAAATGAAAATAAGAATTATATTACCATCACAAGCATAGTCATATTTTAATATCTTATGAAAGCTGATAAACACACAGATAACATTTATGAAGGGCTCACTTTATTCCAGACATTCTTATTAAAGATTTTGTATGCCATAACTCTTTAAATCATTGTAAAAATTTCCATAAAGTGGGTACTGATGTTTTATTTCCTTTGATAGATGAGGAAAGTGATGAAATATGTTAATAGCTTTTCTAGTACAGAAAATTCCCTTACATTCTTGGATAGAACACACACACGCTTGGTCATGACATTGTGTGCTTTTAATGTGTTGCTAGGGTTTATTTGTTCATATTTTAACTAGGATTTTCCATCAATGCTTTTAAGTAAGATTAGTCTATAAAGAGTATATGATACTTAATCTTTAATATCTTTATTTATTATCTGAACTTGTGAACTCTCATGAATTAAAAATACTAAGATTCCTACTAATAGTGGGCTTCAGGCTATCTTCTTGCACATATCATAATATCTGATGTAATTATGTTTTTTTTTTTTAATGATTTTATTTATTTATTTGACAGAGAGAGACACAGCAAAAGAGGGAACACAAGCAAGGGGGAGTGGAAGAGGGAGAAGCGGGCTTCCCGCCAAGCAGGGAGCCCGATGCGGGGCTCGATCCCAGGACCCTGGGACCATGACCTGAGCCGAAGGCAGACGCTTAACCAACTGAGCCACCCAGGCGCCCCTGATGTAATTATGTTGATGCTATACTATTTGGTACATAGATATTCATAATTGTTTTGCATGCATAGGAAGGTGCCTATTACTATAATCATAAAATATTCTTCTTCATTTTGTTTAACATGTTTTCGGTTTGTATGATACCTTGTTTTTGATTATGATTGCAATTCCTGCTTACTTTTTGTATGACTTTCCCTGGTATATGTTTGTCTATCCTTACTTTTTAAACATTCTGAGTTTTCTTGTTATAAAACGCAAAATTCTATTTTGTTTGTAATCCAATCTAAAAATCCTATTTTTATCATAGAAAATGAGATAATTCTATTTACATTTGTTATATGAAGGATATGTTTGCTCTTGGTTCTGCCATATTGTTTTGTGTTATGTTTTTATCTTTTAACTTTGTAAAGTTTCTTCACTCTGAGGTCTATTTTCTTTTATTTATTTCTCTATGTGTGTATTCTCATGGTTTTTATTTTGTTCTTTGTTACTTTTGTAATTATTCCTTTATAGGTTAACTGCATTTCTCTCTTTTTTATAGACTGTATTTGTTAGTTTGCTAAAATAAATCATTTATTTTATATAATTTTATATAATTTATATAATTTTATATATATATTTTATATAACCTACTACATAACTTGTTTAATATTATCTTGATTATGGTTTATTTTTGTGTTGTTAAATATGTTGGACTACTTGTTTAAGTGATGTCCTTTGACTCCTGGCCATTAAACAATCAATGCCTTCATATCCCATCTTCTTTTGCCTTTCTCATCCAAATTTTGTTTAGGTATATCATTTCTATATTGTCAGGGTCCACGAGATTTATATTCTATTATTTTGCTCTAATTCTCATATTCTCACATTTCAGATCCATGATTAAATACACTTAGTGCTGACAATCAGTTCTTGATCCAGGATATCTCTTCCATTTATCTCCTAGAAAGTTGAATTCCATTCTGCATTCTGAAGACAGGTTCATATGAATAATATTCCCTTAGTTCTTGCATGTTCAAAACTGTGTGCAACTGTTATATCTGAAGGACTGTTTGGCTACATAGAAAAAATCCTTAGCTCTCACTTATTTTCTCTGGTATCTGGTAGACTTTCCTCCACCGATACTGACTCTATTCTGCTATGAATGTTGCAGTGAAGAATTCTGAGGCCACCCTCAATATTTTCCTTTATAAGTTACTGATTGTTTTTGCCTGCATCCCTAAAAGATTCTTTATTATATTTAAATTCTAGGTACCATACTAGGATATATCTTGATGGCGACAATTCTGGGGCAATTTTCTTAGTAATCATTGTGTCCTTTAAAAATGAAATTGCCTTTTATTATTATTATTTTTTTAAGTAAACTCCAGGCCCACAGGGGGCTTACACTCACAACCCCAAGATCAAGAGTTGCATGTTCTACTGACAGGCGCCCCTTAAAAAAAAAAAAAAAAAAAGAGGCAAACTATGAAACAGACTCTTATCTATAGAGAACAAACTGAGGTTTGCTGGAAGGGAGGTGGGAGGACGGATAGGCTAAATAGGTGATGGGGATTAAGGAGAGCACTTGTGAATAGTACTGGGTGTTGTATGGAAGTGATGAATCACTAACTTCTACTCCTGAAACCAGTATTACATTGTATGTTAACTAACTGGAATTTAAATAAGAACTTGAAAAAGAAAAAAAATGGAATTGCAGGTCTTCGTTCATTTAAGAATGTTGCTTCCTTTAATAATATATTTAAATATTTGTTCTTTCTCTGGTATTTATTTTTCTTCTTCAGGGTCTCTAATTATGTATGTGCTGGATTATGTTTGCTAATCTTCTCCATCTTTCATATTCTTTCTCATCCCATTCATCTTTACTTCCAGTTCATTTTGCCAACCTTTCTCATTTCTGTCCTTTTTCCCTTACTGTGTTTACCTCAGTGTATATTTTACCTTGTAATTCTTCCATATTCATTCTCAATTTGTAATGGGTTTATTTTTAGTTCAACTTCTTTTCCAAGTTTTGCCAGCTTTGGGTTATCAGCTCCTACTGTCTCCTCAATCATTCCCAAGTTCTCATATTTGTGTCTTATAGTTTTCATTCACAGAAGCAATTCCTTTACTGTGCCCTTATGAAAATTCATGGCAAAATGTTAGGACAAATTTTTCAACTTCTCCATGGCAACACTGTTATGGTATGTGTTCTCCAACAATTGTTACATTTTGATGCTCCTCTGAAAGTCTTTTCCTATATTATTTTTGTATTGATACTGTGCCCATTCTTTTTTTATTACTCATAATTAACTGAGTTAAATTTTTCTCCTCTAGGTTCCTGAGAAGAAAAGAGGGGAAAATAGCCATCTGAGATTTACAAATGTTCTGCTTCTCTGCTGCTGAAGAGATAGACCGCTTTTTGCAAATATCACTCCTCTGTTTCATCTGTGTGTAGCCCTCCATTTCTTCCCACAAGACATACACAAGAGGGCTCTTATCATCAGTCCCACTCACTCCAGTTCCCACATTGATTTCTGTAAAGAAGATGCATAGGTTTGGCAAGTCAAGATGAGCAATTCCCCATCAGGAAGCATACATTTCTTGGCTTTTGTGAGATTGGCCACAAGTGAGCTCTGTCTACACTTGCCACACTTCTTCCTTTCTTCCTTTCTCAGCTGTAGCCCAGTTTCAGCTTCTCAATTCACTGTTGCAACCAAGGGAAAGAGCTTTTGCACTTCAGAGTGAAACTCTCACTTTCAGGAATGATATTTTTATCAATGCCTTCTAAGATTAGTTAACATTGTGCTCACTATCTGCTATTCTTCTCCTTACTTCCTCTTCTTCAACTTCTAGTTGATCTCAGCAGTTCAGGCATCTTGAACACACTTTTGGAAACTGCAGATTATCTATCCCCTGATTTTGCTGAAATTAGAATTTGCAGATTTTGTTTGTTTGTTTTACTTCTCCTTGTTGTTTTGGTATGTTCTTCAGAAAGAGAAAGGGAAAATTGCTGATTTTTTCATCATCATCATTCTAGAATCTGTCCATGTATTCAGCAGTACTAATCATATGTATTACATGGTACATATATAATTTTTCAGAAGTCTCCACAACCTCAAAGACATTTATTACTTTCTATTTTCCCCACCAATAAAAGCAGATGTTTATTTTTTAAAGTTGAGGCTCATGAAAATGTTCACTGGCCTAAAAAAATTCTATTATTTCCCTTCACTACAACAAATGTTATTTTTTCCCCAACCCCTCTTTCTCATTTTTTTCAACAACTAATTTAAGAACTGGCTACAAGCAGAGCTGAATAATCTGTATTCCTTTATGCCTAATCTTGTTAATGCCTATAATTTAATTAATAAATATATCTTCTTTGGGCTTGAAATTTATCATCATCATCATCATCATCACCATCATAAACATCTTTCCTAGTGATAAAGCACTTTTATTGGCTCATTAGACTCTAAGCTTCAAAAGGCCACAGTTACCAATTTTCTTCATTGTGGTATCCCTAGGGCCTAAAATGGTGCCTGCCCACAAGCAGTGGTTATTAAACACATGTGTTCAATAAACAGATGAATTGTATTTCCTTTGCTAACCAGTCTCTGTACAGAGTGCAATAGCTGTTCAAAGATAGGGTTTTCAATATTTCTGATTTCAGAAAATTGCAACGTAAGAATTTCTTTTCAAGTAAGTAAATACAATGGGTCAGTGCTTAAAATGAAGCTTTTTATTTTACTTATTTATTTGGCTTCCCATGTTGTAAAGAAGAACACAGTGCACAATACTGTGGATGTAGAAGAGGGAAGGAATATAAAAGGGAGAGCATGCTGTGGTAGGAGGTGACAGGAAAGTTTTTACCCAACTTGAGAACATAAATTGTAATCCAAGTCCTCCAGCAGGAGAACTGGAATGCCATTCTATCTTTTTTCACCTATTCTCGTCTCTGGTGGGCCAAGTGGTTAGGGATGAGTTAAAAACTTGTCTTGCTGGGGCGCCTGGGTGGCTCAGTTGGTTAAGCGACTGCCTTCGGCTCAGGTCATGATCCTGGAGTCCCTGGATCGAGTCCCGCATCGGGCTCCCTGCTCGGCAGGGAGTCTGCTTCTCCCTCTGACCCTCCCCGCTCTCATGTGCTCTCTCTCTCTCTCTCTCTCTCATTCTCTCTGTCTCAAATAAATAAATAAAATCTTTAAAAAAAAAAAAAAAAACTTGTCTTGCTGTGCTCTAAATGTCATCCCTTCTCTTTGCCTGGCTTTAAGGCATTTTTGTTTCCATGTTTTTTTTGTCTTTTTCCAACCATAAAATGAGACTATACAGATACTGCTATTACAGTTTCATAATCAAATGTAGGGAGGAAAATAACAAAAATTCTCACAGGTGAATTACCTTAGTAGAGGAGGGTAAGGAATATCTTAAACAGGGATGAGAAAATGGAGATTCAATTTCTGGTAACCACTCCCTGACCAAGTAGCCACTGGGATTTGAAAAATTCACTGCTCATATCTGTAATACAGACACTACTGAGAACTCTTAAAGTCAAATGAGGTGTAGGTTCTCACCCACTATTTTCTTCCTATGGTCTTCTTTGAAAGAACAGCATATGGTGAATTTGCATGGTGCAACACTGAGCATCTGGAGACAGTAACACATGCCTTTTAAAGCTGAGGTGTATTAGAGGATTTTGATATCTGTTGTTCCCTTAATGAGGAGGTGCTTCTCTCATTCAGATTATTAGGTAGATGTGAAACCAAATACTTTCATTAGCAGATGTGCTCCACAGGAAAGATTCTAGAAAGTTAACAATATCCAGACCATCTAGTAATATGTTATTACCAACACTGTTTTTTTCTCATGTGAATATATATGGGAAGAGCTAGAGGTTTTTCATCAATTTGGGTGTATGCCTTATTGCATTTAAAATGTTTCTGCATACTGAATATACAGCTGAGAGTATTTTAATATGGGTACATTTGTTACATAAGACATATTTAGGTAAAATAAAGTGCCTAAGTTACTTACACTAAAGGATAAGATAATTTAGGCTTTTAAAAAAGGACTCAAGTAACTGAAAGACTACTAAAATTAGGCACACACGCACACTATCAAAAACTGTGTCCAGTGTGCTCACGGGGAGTAATTCGATCACTTTAAATGTTGTTATTTGAGGAGAGTTGTACTAGACTTTTTTTCTAGCCATATCTTTTACACACAAAATTTACTTTGCTTTCTGCTTACCCTCAACTACCACGTGAAGATTATGAAACAAAATTATGGTTCATGGAAATCAGTTAACAATGTCCCAATTGTTTTATACTTACTAAATGTGTGGATTCTCACCCCTTGGATCTTGTGAATGTACAAGGCCCTGACTACAGTTATCTATTTTCATGCGAGTCTTTGTAGTTTAGAAATAAGCAAGACTGACTCACATTCTAACAGAGCAAAGAAAATCTACAATAGGAAAGCGAGGCCAACACTAGAAAAATTTGGGTAAAAACGAAATGCTCTGCAATAAAAAGATTGAGAAATATTTCGATTAAACGTGCTAAGTCTTGTGCCGGTTTTGTTTTGTTTTGCTTTGTTTTGTTTTGTTTTGTTTGTTTGTTTGTTTTAGGACGTTAGGGAAAGGGAGGAAAACCAAGGCAGAAGATAATGAACTGCCCCTGTGCCCTTTACACTTACAACCTTCCTAGATCACTGAGAACATTATTCCAGGCAACCAGGTCGTTAAGATTTTTTTTTCTTTTTTTCTTTCTTCTTCCTTCCTTCCTTTCTTCCTTCCTTCCTTCCTTCCTTTCTTCTTTTTTAACCTCGTTAGCTAGTCAACCCCGGCGGCAAGCACACACCGCCACCCTTAACCAGGAAACAGCTCCAAGGAGCCGACGATGGTTGCCTGCATTGAGCTCCCTGCCGGCGCCTTCTGGCCGGACACCCTGTGCCAAAGAGCGCCCAGGAAGCAAACTGCAGTAGGGGCACGACACAGATGTCATGGATGCACATGCAAGATCAAAATCTGACCAGAAAGGGAAGAGAGGGAGAGCAACGGCCCGCAGATCCCGGCCGGAAAGCCGCGGCAATGGAGCCGGCGGCGGTGTGTGTGCGCACACAGGTGCTTCAGGCCGGTGGCGCGGAGAGCTGTCGCGGCCGCCCCTAGGGCTCAGCACTCTCACCAGCGCGCAGAAGCCCCGGCTCCAGCCGAGCCTGGGTAACCCCCAGTCTGAGCTACGCGAGGAAGAGCCCAAGGAAAGGGCGCGAAGGGGGAAGGAGCGGAGGGAAGGTGGGGGGCGGGGGAGTGACCCATCTCCTCATCTAGCGTTTCTCCTCCCGGAGCTTTTCTGGTGGGAACCTTTGCTGAGCTCGTGCGCGCCTCCCTCCCCTCCTCCTCTCCACTCTGGGTGATCATCTCCCCTTCTCCCCTCGCTCTCCCCCATCCTCCCCTCTTTCCCTCCCTCCTTCCCTGCCGCGTGCCTCCTCCCCTCCCCCTTGGCTCCCTCCCCTCCCGCGGCAGCAGCAGTAGCCGCTTCAGCGGAGCCGGAGATGGGCAGAGAGCGCGCGCGGCGCAGCAGCTCCGGATCCACAGCCCTCCCCGCCCGCAGCTCCCTGCGCCCCCGCCGCCGCTGTCGCCGCCTCGGTGTCCCCAGGCTCCGGTCCCGCGCCTAGGACAGCGCCGCCACCGCAGCCCGGCCCTGCCTGCCGCCTGCGCTGCGCAACCCTCGCGCGCGCCCGGATGGCGCTTTCCTCCCAGGACCGGTGAGTAACCTGGAGAGCGCGGGGCTCGGGCACCCCAGGCTGGGCGCTGAGTGAACATCCCTAGCTTTAGGAGGTACCACAAACCACCTGCTGTGATTCCTCAACCTCGAGGCAGGGGGTCTCGGGAGGGCGCTGCTCCGTGGTCCCCGAGGGGCTGTTTGATTTCAACTCTACCTGCTGGCAACCTGAACCCCTCTCCTTCCCTGCCGGGGACTGCAGCCGACACCTCGCGGTCCCGCCTCACCTTCCAGCTCCCGAGCTCCCACACTAGCAGTGGCAGTGGATGGCCCTGACCCTCCCGTCACCCCAAACGGGGTCTTCTCTGCCCTCATGGTCCCCGCGTTTCTGTCTTCTGATTTCCCGCTTCTGCCAGCTGGCAAACGCCCCCCCCCCATCTGCCACCCTTCACCCGGTCTCGCGCCGACAAAGCCTTCTCCACAAAGTCAGCCCCTGACCCACCTTCCCTCCTTTTACAAAGCCTGGCTCTCGAGCCCCACTGTCCCGCGGTATTCCTTCGCAGAGCCAATGGTCCACCCGGTGAATTCTGACCTCATTCCCTAGACACGATGCTGCCTCTTTTCAGTCTGCTTTTCTGACAGTCACCTCAGGAAACTGGCACAGACACGCGGCGATCCTGGCTTGTGTACAGTTACTTTGTGTGTTTCTCAGCACCTGGGTTGTTTGGGGTATGATCAAGCATGAAAACAGAAAGACAAAAAACAAAACAAACAAACAAAAAAACCCACCACCACCACCAACAACAACAAAAAAACACACCCCAAACCTTTTGCGACTAAACTTTTTGTTACTGTTGTTTTAAAGAGCACACCTTTTTACCCTGCTCGGATTTATTCTATTCAGTTTTAAAGGCTTCTTAGCTGACACAGGGAACGCCCCTGTTTTACCTGTTTTCTCCGGAATCGGTCTTGGTTCCAGGTTGAGAACCATGCACCTGACTGGGTGATGAATCTTCTTCAGCAACAGCACTGTCTAAAGCTCAGCAACTCTTGAGGATAAGAAGCTTTTCCTTGAAGGAGAGGAGAGTGGCACCAAACTCACTCTTTAAAATCTTTGAATTTGCAATAAGCCAAAGCCCTTATTTTTCTATAGGTTTAATGGCTAAGAGAGGGATATAGTAGGATCAGAAAACGTGTACTAAAAAGCTCCTGCACGGTTTCAGTGCTGGCGTTGTGTAGTATCTTAGCATCCAGACAGTCTTTCTGTAGAAGTTTTCTTAGGGCAGCTGCCCTTTCTTCTGAAACCACGTTTAACGTTTTAGTCTTCCTAGTTGGCTTGAGAGAAAACAGGGAGTTGTGTTCAATGAATGAATATGAGCAAGGGAGATGAAGGAATGAATGAGCACGGGGAGAGATTATCTAAATACTAAAATTTGTATTCCCGATTCCCTATGTATTGCAATCTTAAAAAAACAAAATTGCTCACACCAATTTATAATTTAGTTTTTTAAAGAAGTGATGAAAATATATTATTTTCTGCATATTTTACTCTAACAGGACCATTTGTCATAGGGCTTGTGCTCTAATTCAAGCAGATAAGAGTATTCAGAAATAAATGTCAAAACTTTAAAAGGTGCCCCATTTGAGTATGTAGTGTGTGAATATAAATTTCCTGGTAATATTATTATCATTTTAACTAATTTTGAAGAAATAAAAATTAAATTGGCTTTCTTGCTCTCACAGTTGATGCAGAGAGACGCATGTTTCCTCACCTTAAACTAGCAAGTCTCTGCCTACACAAGAAATAGGAGAAAGTTGAGCAATTATTTTGAGAATTTGTCTAGTGAGGATTGCCTTGAAATCTTGCCTTATTCAATGTCAAGAATGTTTTTTTATTTTGTTTTAACTCAAGCTGTATTCGAGCCTTTATTTCTCTTTTCTTGTGACATAGGCAAAAATGCAGTGAGCAAGTCACTGACAAGGGATGGTTTTAAGTAAATGTGGAGAGCTGCATCTAAAGTCAGGAGAAGCTATGAGTAATGACTTTATTGTTGGTTTTCTAAATTTGGAAATTTTAGTTATTTAAACTTAATGCTTGACTAAGAATAGTGTTCAAAACCAAGTATTTAAACTTACAATGACTACAAATATGTACATGTGGTCATATGAAGTGGATAGATAGTAGGTATGAGTTATGAGCTGAATCAAAAGGTCATTTCTATTTCTCTAAATCCTTTTACCCTTGGGATAACAGTGGATGCTTACTGTATGCAATATGTCCAACACCAATGAATCTGTTTTGGAAAAGATACATCCTAATTGAACAAAAAGCAAAGCAAGGAGCAATGTTGACTTTGATCAGTTATTGCCCATATTTGTGTAAATGATAAATGCAAGCGATATATGCTAACATAATTCTAATTAATGTCAAATTCTAGACAATGTCAGAGATGTCTCAACATACCTTTTGTGAGGATGTGTGCAATATTAAAATGGTCTCAGAATTGTCTATGAAAATGCAAATAATTAATCTGCCATAAATTATGGCAGGAATTCTGGTTAAGAACTCTTGATGAACTGGAACTCAAGATCTACCTAAGTTTAATGTCATTGTCATTATGCAAAGCAGCTAAATGTAACACTTGCCGGAGACAAGGCATACCAATATTTAAATGGCATATCTTTGAATATCATTAAGTTATTATAATGCTCACTATTATGTGCCACCTAGAGGATGGGATGGGTCTATATTAAATGTTTACAATAGTAAAGAGAGATTAAATATTGGTAAAGAGAAATTTAAAAATGTGGAAATGATATAGATTATTTCACCAATAGATTGTATTAGTTGAAACCTATTATGTGAAACCATCTTTTGGCTTGTGTATGTGGTGGTGTTGGGTGGTGGTGTGCTAAGGAAGAGAACTCAGGCAGGAAGGGAGAGATAAAGGATAAAAACAATGAATACTTGCTTAAATTTTTTACTCAAGTTCAAGTAACTAAATACAAGTTCTGTTATTTTGGTATTTGGGATAACAGCTTTTTTCCAACTTTGATTTTAAGAAAAGTTTCTTTAATTACAGCAATAAAAAACATTTTTTTTAAAGAAGTGGCACATTTATTTTATTCAGTAAAACCCGGAGATTATAGGCAAACTGTTTTATGTAAATTAATTGACCTAAGTAAAATTCTAGGCAAGCTTAAAAACAAAACCTTGAAAGAAGGAAAACACACATATTGACACACACCTAAAATTGCGGTGTTAAATAGAGAGCCAGGTGATTTAGTATTTTATGAAGGCAAGAAGATTCAGTTAAGGGATAACTACATAAAGTATTTTCATAGCTTAATATATATCTCGTATATTTTTCTACTTACATTTCTGGGTGTATTATTCAATTTTATGGATTTTTGCATTTTTATTTACAATTCACAAGGATCTGTATATTATTAAATGCCTCAAATTTTATGAATTCAAAAGAATCCTCATATTTTATTTGTAAATATCAAATTACTACATCAATGTTTACAAATGGCTATGCTTTCTACCCTTATTCCATAGGGAAAGAGAATATTTAACAACAAATTCTCAAAGAACAAAAAAACAAAATTAATATTTCAAAACTAGCATAATGATTTAACCAAAGTTTAATAGTGATTTCAAAGTGATACTCTCATAAGATCAAATAAACAATTGAAATTCTTGCAGAAAAGAAATATTTAGATTTCAATAGAAACGTTTAGCTTCTGTGATTTTACATGTGACCATGTGAGATTGACTTTTATTCATGTAGCTGCAAATAGAATGTTCGGCATTCTTAATAGAAGGAATCACAGAATTTAGATATCGATTAGAGGATGTAGAGAGTATTCCATTCCCATCATTTTATTGTATCTTACCCAAGGTTCTTAAATAGTTAATAGAAACAGAATTAGAATCCGGGTCTCTTGACTCCATGCTGTATGCCTTTCTATAAAATAAAAATAAATTTTCCTTCTTATTTTATTTTAAGAAAGTAATAAGGGAAAAATCAGTTTGAAGATCAATGAAAGCTAAAAGTTAAATGAAATGAAAATCTGTGTTTCTTCAGGAAATGCCCAGTCCTGTCACCATCATAGTTGAAAGCAGTATTTTTCTGCTCAGTCTTTTCCAGCTTCAGGTTAAAGCTTGGGAAATGTTTTGAAAATTTAACTGTTACTGGTTTATTTACCTAAACATATTTTAATATTTTTGCTTAATTTTCATCATAAATTCTTCACCCATATAGGTTTCTTTCATGGTAATCATATGTCCTGGACACTTTCATTTTACCTTTTAATAGATAGTTTGTTGAAAAATATCCCTAAAAACAGATTTTGGCTTCTGTAAGTAAAACTGGGGAAGTCAACTTGTAGTTTTATCTCTGTATATTCAGTCTTTTTATTATCACAGAGGAAGTTTATGCATCCACACACAGACTTTTTGTTTTTGTTTTGTTTTATTTGTCACTGTAGCCTGTGAGTAGCTCAGGTGGTCAGGGAAGATAAATTTGTTTCACAAAGTTCCAAGTCTGCAATTGAAAATCCTGGCACTTTTTTTTTTTTTTTTAAGATTTATTTATTTATTTATTTGAAAGAGAGGGAATGAGAGAGAGAGAGCACATGAGAGGGGGAAGGGTCAGAGGGAGAAGCAGACTCCCTGCTGAGCAGGGAGCCCAATGCGGGACTCGATCCCAGGACTCCAGGATTATGACCTGAGCCTAAAGCAGTTGCTTAACCAACTGAGCCACCCAGGCGCCCGAAAATCCTGGCACTTTGAGCATTCTCTTCACTGATGGCCAGACAGATCAGTGAAAGTGAATGAATCAATGGGGAACCATCGTCATTACCAGTAAGAGATAAACTTTCAAATGTATTCTTGGTGATGGTGGCTTATCAGGGCCATCTCACCTAGGAAGAGCAACATGGTAATATAGATTGTTTCTCAATTACTTTATCTGGAAGAATACTGCGTTGTCTAGGTGTGTCTAGGTTGATTGAAGTTAGGGGAACCTGTGACTTCAGACTGCTGGTTCAAAGGCTGAGGGGAAAGCCTTGGCTTAGGAAATGGCCTTCTTTAAACCAACCAAAACATAGATTTAGCTGAAAGAATCACTACGTCTCTAAGGCTCCCATAGCCTAATTTCTTTGGAATGTAATTCAGCCTCCTCTTATTGAGGGACTACTACATGGCAAGAACTGAAGTGGTGACTACAGACACAGGATGAATGTGATGTAGGTTCTGACCTCAAGCAGCTTACAATATAACTGAAGAGAGAGATAAGAACAAACAGAAAGGAACAATAGGACACCAGGTGGCCATAATCTAGGGCAGCCACCATGTTACTGAACAAGGATGTCCAAAGAAAAAATCAAAAAGACTACAACTTAGTCTTAATATGCCTTGCCAAAATTGATGGAGGTTTGCCGTGACTAAATCTTGGCAAAAAAATAATCTATGTCCTTAAAAATGCGTATGTTTCCATTGCTTCCCATATTAATTTTACTCTGACAAAGATTTTTGTTTTGATAATGCAGGAACCTATTATTATGAACTAATATAGATAGCCCCATACTAATGAAGCCAATTGTTGATTCTGTCTTCATCGGTCATAAGGTAATTTTTTAAAAGAAACATAACTAAATATATACATTTAACATAAATTTGAAATGTCAAGTTTGTCTTTTAAGAAACTTAAATCTTCAAGGAATATTTCAAGGGAAATGTACAAAAGAGGGAAGAAATGATGGAGACAGTGAACAATATATGTAATATGGATTAAACAATAAAAGTTTACAAACTGCTTTAGCAAAATAAAGTTAAATAGGTAATTTTAAATTTCCGTATCTTATTTACTCTAATAATGAACATTTATTGAGCAGGTATGACTGTGTGATACAAAGGGACATGGGACATGGGGCTGTTAGTGATAATGATGGCTTTGTGCTTTGACTGTAGAAGACAACTGGCTATTTCAAGACCCATAAAGGGTCTGAGATTTTTACTCTCTAAGCATGAATAATTGATCCTAGACCTTGTTTTGGAGGAACTACATGAGGGCAGACAATCTAACTTGTCGTATTTGTCCATGTCAATAGCCTGGTGGCATTTGTCTGCCCCACTGTAAGCAATACTTACAGAAATGGGAGTGGAAAAAACAGCCAGAGGTGTTGACAGGTATTTACATAGGAAATGCAGAACCTGGGACCATCCCCTGCTATTTCTAATACATTTCCTTGCTAATATTAAGGGGAATAAGGAATATAGATCAAATCATGGTCAGAGCTGTCTGGTGGGGAATGGCAGATTCAGCGGAGTTAAATTTAGGACCCTTGTAACTGTTTGGGAGAGCCATTTTTTTCATGTAAAACTGAGATGCCCCAGGAGCCAGACAAGCTGAGAGCTTGAATATACCATTTCCATTTGATAAAAAAGGTCTATAGAACCCTTTCTCACAGTGTTAGTCACTGAGTCTGAGTTGACTCACCCCAAAATGATATGTTCCCTCCATGTTAGGGAGGTGACCAGTCCAAAACCTCAAGGGGCCTGTAAGTAGAACTTGTCTGCCTTTTCCAGAGGCTTCTGTCAGCAGTACTGTTACTCACAGAGACCTGTACCTCACAGGTTTATTAGAGATGTGGGACTTCACATGTAGAGAGCATCCCACGGCTTGCTTGACAGCTTCCAACACGGAGTATGCATTTGGGCCTCAGTCAAAGGATGCCAATTTTTGGATTAGCTGATATGAAAGTCCAAGTAGAATATCCAAGTGAGGTACATACTATCTCTAATGCCCACAGATTCCAGTAAGATCCTGAGCACCTTTCTTGTTGGTTGGAGTTGAATAGAGAGAAGTTTTCCGTTGACTGCCAGAGGGATTGAATATTACAAATCTGCCTCTACAGTCCCAAGAAACTTTATTTGACAAGCAGAGCCCTGAATTCTGTCAGGGTTTATCAGCCACTTTAGTATATGTGATATCACAGTCAAGACGTTCCTGATGGAAACTTCTGACTTTGTCATAAACAGGATATCATTACAGAGTTACAGATTTGTATAATAGAGTGTAGAGGCACTCATACTGCCCACCTACTAATGGCAAATGGCAGAGGAATTTAGCTATCCCTGGAGATAACCTGTTGGAACATGGGGAGTTACTACAAATGTATATTCATTGTCATGACACATGAATGTAAGTTAAACATTGTCCTCAGGGGTTAGTGGGATAGAAAAGAAGGCATGACACAGTCCAGTGTAATACAGCAAATGTTTAGTCTGTGCAGTGGATTCAGTTACGTGAGCCGTTGGTGATAATCCATTCTAAGCTTCCAATTCTGTCTTTTTCATTATCCATATTGAGCTGTTGTGTTAAGATACTGCATCTCTTACTACCCATGTTGTCTCCAGGTCTGTAATCAGGGCTGTGATTTCCTTTTCTCCTCCTGGGGTTTTATACTGGTTTTGTTGGACCATCTGGGAAGAAACAGAAAGAAGACTGGGAAATGATTTGCATATTCCATTAACACTTCTCTACATATGGCCTTTCCCAATTGTGACAATCTTCTCAGGTGCTATGTATGATGAAATATAAGCATATAACACATTAATTTTTACCATACAATCAGAGATAGAAACAACAAAAATAGTACATTAAATTGGTCCCAAAGTCTATCCACAAGGTCATGTTAGCTTGCCTTTTCCATTGTGAACTCTGCCTTAATGCCATTAGCTAAATCTGAGTGTTCTATAGATCCAGGTAAGAAAGTGACTTGAGGCTTCATATCCAGCACATCTATATAAGTTTGATTTCCCCTTCCATTTGAAATTTTCTAGCATACTCAGGTGGATGCATATGTCCTTTGATCCCTCTTGGGGATAGAGATAACTTGTTTCTCTTTAAACCATAGGTCAAAGTAGAGGGACAGAGAGGAATCAGGGAGCAGGAAAGGAGAGAGACTTCATATGTATTTTTAGTTTCAAGTGACGTGAAGATGGCTTATGGCATAACCAAATGAATTTTGAATATTTTTGGTCCTTCCAATACGTTGTATGTGGAGGAGCAAGGTCTTCATGGCTGACACCAACTATTTCAGCCTTAAAAATCCCTGGACTCAGAAACCACAGCCACACTGATATTTTGTCAGTGAACCTCTGGTTGACTCAATCTTGGCTCACACAGTGGTGACCTTCTTTATGGACTCCATATTAATTTGGGGCATTAGTTTCCCTGTTGTCTAGATAACACCTCATAAGCTTTTAATGGTTTTAACATCAAGACTGAGGGAGTTTTCCTGCACAGTGGTGGTGACCTCAAGTATTTATCTAGATTTGCTTGGGTCACTTTCTTTTTCTTTCTTTCTTTTTTTTTTCTTTTTGTCTCTTTCTAATTCTCCAGTAGATCAACTTCGCCAGAATTCTAAACTCCATCCAGTGCAGTAAGAGTTCAGATACTAGTCAAAGCTTCATCTATGGTTTCCCAAAGGAGTTTCTCTATCCCTGCAAAATCTCCCCAAGAAAGCTAAAACTCCCTTATAGCAACTAGAACTCACTGTAAAAGAAAAAAAAAAAAAAAGCTGAGCAATTTTACTGTTACTTCTAAATGGATATATTTGGCATGATAAAATGAAGTCTTAAGACAACCTACTACCTGCCAGTATTCCTCAATTAACAATGTTCTCCTTGCCTCCTTCTTTCTCATGTGAACCAAAGTTCTAATGATTCACCTGGATACTGTTATGGAATCCTCCCTTTCATACTCAATATGTGTGTGCATCCCTCTATTGTCTAAAATAAGAAACAACCTTCTGCCTACCCAGTACAAATCTTAGTATTAATTGTAAGTTGTGCTGCAGATCAGAAGCTGACCACCAGATTGGCAAGGAAGTCTTTCCACCTAGAGGAGAATTAACAACAGAACAGCATTTTGCCATCTGTATTTTACCTAGTTCCTGTTACTTAGCTTACCCAACCTCCTTAATTCACAGGCAAAACAGTGGAGGACCATTATTGCCCAGTTGATTATATAATTTGCTACTGATTCCCATAGACCTCTCTCAAATCCCATTAATGGACCTGTGAGATCCTCATCCTTCCTTTTCAAGAAAGCAAACCATGTCTCTGTCAACATCCCATCCTTATTACCAAAATTATCAAAAACCCTGAAGAATTTGAGATGCTAGTCTTATTTCAAACTGACATGAAAACCTGCCACAGATTCATGGATGCTAGCAGAAGACATTAGGGTCAGAGATGAAGGACAATTTATTATTCACAGCAATAACAGTAGCAAGAGTTTCAGCATTTTTGCAGTGGTTCCCTAAGCCCTAGTTTTCAAAGGCAACATGGAGCAAACTAGATGATACTTAAATACTACAAGAAAGGGATCCTGAACTCAAGGAATGCAAATCTTTTATAATGGATGATAAGTATGCCTCCCTTTACTCTAGAAGGAGATGCTAGTTTTATCTTCCAAGGTTATTTGCTTTACAAACATCTTTCAAAAATAGTTCAGAACAAAAGAAGCCAGTGTTCTCTGATATGTTGTGCAGCAATGTGAGAGACCCTTGGGAAATTGTCTCCTAACAATGACAGATTTCAACAAATGCTTGTTTTGATAAGCTCTTTATCTATGGTATGATATATGTTCATCCTTGCTACTTCCTAATGATGGAGTGCTTTAAACAGGTACAACCTGAGATTAATGAATCTCTCACTAAGAAACTAAGAAAGTAATTTTTAAAGCAATTACATTTTATTTAAAGTGCAACATTAGACTCTTAATTAGTTGTTTCTGACTCTATGGGCTATGGTCTATAGACTAGATAGCTATAAAGTGTAAAGAACTGAGCATTTCTATGTCAAGAAGTTGAAAATTTGAGCCCAAACTACAGGATATAAGAAATGTCTATTTTATGTAATTATAGTAGATCATAAATAAAAATCATTAAATAAAAATGGTGTATATGCATGTTTTCCCATAGATTTAATGCTTCTCTAATACTTTACAGTTTGAGGGGTACCTAAACTTTTCCAAATAATCAGAGGAAAAAGGCTCATTGCTGTTTTATTTTGCTTAATTGTAGACTGTTTCTTCAAGATTGAGCATAGTTGTCATTTTCTCTAATATGCATCTGCTATACCCCAGGCCGGGACACATGCCTTTCTTTGCATTGGTATAATGCCCAGGCTTGTCTGTACCATATTATGACTTTATGACATCACTTTGGCATGATATATTAATATGCATTTCCCCCACTGGATTACTCTGAAGCTGGTTGCTTATTAATCTTCAAAACCCTGTGTATACCTTCCCAATTGATGCATGGCAGGTCAATATTTATGGAGGTGAACAAAAGGTAATAAAATCCATTAACATTGAGCTTATTATTGGAAATTTTAGAGAGTTATCTCCCATAAGGCATAACTGAATGGAAGACGTGTAGGATATTTGAGCTGTAATAATCTTGGAGTTCTTAATGGCCATTGGTTTAGTTATAGCCATGTTAAACATCCAAATTTTGATGCTTCTTCTGAGTTTTGTGACATCCTGAAGCATTTAAAATTATTTCATATTTATTGTGAAAACTTAAAATTTTGTAGTTTGTATACTTTTAGAAATTGATGGGAGCATCACAAAATATAATGCAAGCCCTTGTTTAATTATCAAAGTTTGGGTGTCATTGATTATATTATCCAGGACAGATTTCTCTTTTAACCCTCAGATAGAAATTTCAAAGCCTTGACTTTTCACCTTTATCAAAGGGTTAGACTAAAGATGAGCATACCTCCTTTCACCCTTTGCCCTGATGCACAGATGCTCTTTTTTCGTTTCTTTGTCATAGAGTTTTTTTTCTCTGATGTTCAGATTTCTGCTGCTCATTCATGCCTACCTTTGCGTTTTCTGTCACTGCCCCACCCCAATCCCTAGTGTTATAACCAACGCTGCCAATCCTGAAGTCTGGTGCGCTCTTCTTCTGTTTTTTTCCTACAATTTTTGTATTTATTTTGCATCCTATTGCTTACTCATGTTATAAAAACAAAAAAACATAAACAAAAACCTTTCTCTAAGGGACAGCTGCCTTCTGTGCCATGAACTTGAAGAATCAAATGAAATGACGGGCTCTCTGGTTCTTGTTCTATGTTTGTTGGTTGTTCATGAGCTGACTGCAACTTCATTTTAATTCAGGGGCTGTGATTTTCTGGTTTTGT
Organism: Phoca vitulina; assembly: GCF_004348235.1. Classification (NCBI taxonomy): domain Eukaryota; kingdom Metazoa; phylum Chordata; class Mammalia; order Carnivora; family Phocidae; genus Phoca; species Phoca vitulina. Next base: position 63,020,536 of record NW_022589712.1, on the reverse strand, counting down.
TCCAGAGCGATTTTGGAAATTTAAGAATTCTAAATTATTGAATTTTGATTAACCAAATTTTTATTATTTTCCTCATAGTAAACAGGTCTTAGGTGACTGTCTTGTCTCTATGATACCTTGTTACATTGATGAATACTTCAGAACCAATGAAATATATGTGTTATTTAGGAAAATAAAAAGGTTGGAATGAATTAAATAAAAGACATGGTTTAATGGGAAGCATGGAAGGTCAGGAAATGACTTTAGGTTGTTTGAAGCATGACAATGGTGAGCTTGAACAAACAAAGGAAAATATGAAGATATTGAATAACAGGAGAACCTGAAAACAATGTAGAAAGGAGAGGGACAAAGAAGCAAGTTATAGGCTGATAAAGACAAATATTTGCCAATGCTATAAATGGGGCCCAATGGAAACACTGCATTATACAGGAAAAGCATATATCTATAATCAGACATAACAGGGTTTATATCCCCATCTGACTATTTACTGGCTAAGAGACCAAAGTCAAATTTCTTAGTATCTCCTACATTCTTTTTCCTATTACATAAAAATTTTGTAGAATAAGAATGTAGAAAAAGAATGTAGAATAAGGTAATATGTAGAAATCCCTAAAACACTGGTTGGCACTATAAATTCTCATTCAATAAATGTTATGATTTTCCATACTTAATAATTTGAAAAGACATAATCATTTCAGTTTGTAACAAATGAAACAAGTGTATTTTCCAATTAGATAATTAGCAAGTGACATTCATTCTTCCGGACACTAGGAGAATTTTGGATTTTTCAGAATAGTATATAGTAATGCAGGAAGCAGCATATAATAAGCACTGAAGAACTAATTAAAATCATACTTTTTATGATAATATTAAGTGGATACTTGGAAAATAAATTCTGTACTTTAATTATTATTTGGTTAGTGTGGTATAAAACTTTCCCGCAAGAATTAAAATTCATGAAGAGAAAGATTCTTGTTCTATCTTGGCTGAACAAAGCTCAGAAGAGTATATATCCCACCCTAACAATAAAAAAAAAAAAAAAAAACGAAAAAAACAGGTGAACTACAAAATCATAACTTTTCTTGAACCCCTCAGAAAGCTGAGTTTATGATGCAAACAAATATCCAGATTTTCTAACCCATGGGTAGATCCCTCCATGAAGAAATAGGTCATGGGGATGTTATGTGTGGCGAGAATAAAAGAACATCTGATCACCATACAAGTGGCTAAAAAGAAATCAGCTAAAATTTTGACAAATTGATAAAGGCTAAATGTGAGCTAGAATGACAACATAGGACCTCTGTAACCTCTCCCACAAGGGGACTTTGAATTCACTTACCAGTGCTTTCATGTGGACTCCCTCAGGTGCTTATAAGAAATATTAGAAGCAGGGTAGAATACAAGATGGAGCTTACCTCATTAAAGTAAGTGCAGAGTAGAAGATTGGCTACCATTGTAGGTAAAGCAAAAACCCCATCCCCTCCAAAGCCCCAGCTTCCATCCTAAGCAGTTCTAGAGGACTTTGAAGTCTTTGGTCCACTGAACATCAATTTCTAACTAGATAACTAGATAAGTTCAATGTCCCAAACTAATAGGCTTAGCATAGAAGAGGTATGACCTATGTCCAGGTATAAATAATTTTCATTGATTTCAACTGTTTTACACCTGATTTTTTGGCGTTTAATAACAAATGACAAACTACACAAAAATGCAAGGAAAAAAGAAACCATTGTCTAGAGTCAAAGCAATGGAGAAAGCCAGATTTAAGATGGCCCAGAGTTGGAATTATCAGACACAGACTTTAATATAACTATTGTTAATGCGTGAAAGGGCCTAATGGAACAGGTGAACAGTATGCATTAACAGAGAATTTTAGCAGAAAAATCAAAACTATAGGAAAGATTCAAATGAAGATGCTAGAAATAAAAGAAAATGTTATCACAGATCACAGATTTCTTCAATGTGCTTATTAATTGACTCAGTTTATCTCACAGAAAAAAATAATCTGTAAACTTGAAGACAGGTCATTAGATATTAGACAAACTGAAAAGAAAAACAAAAACCAAACAAACAATAACAGAGACAAAAAGAGTAAAAGGAAAACAAAAACAAAAAAATCAGAATAGAACATCCAAGAGTTCTGAGACAATACCAAATGGTGTACTATAATGTAATTCTAGAAAAAAGAGAGAGAGAGAGAGAGAGAACAAAGCAAAAGAAATATTTAAAGACATAGAAGAAACTTTCTTTATAAAAACAGGCAAGATTTTTCCTGAAAATTTTTAAAAATAACGAAAGTCATCAAATTACATATCCAAGAAGTCAAGAAAACTCCAAACAAGATAACTATACAAACAAAGTACACATATATCAAAAAAAAGATTCTTCATGTGGTACAATAAAATACCAGACAGAAACATGGACCTACATAAAAACATGAAGAGCTTCAGTAATGGTAAAAATAAAGTTAAATATCAAAGATTTTTAGAAGTTTTAATTTCTCTAAGAGATAATTGACTGTCCATAATACAATAAGGACAATATATTGGGGGGTTTGTAATTCATATAAAAGTAGAGTATATGTCAATTGATACCTCAAAAATTATACAGAGTACAATAATGGTTATTTCACTTATTTTTAACTCCTTGCCATTTGAACATTTGTACATGTATGTAAACAAATAATTTATGCAAATACATTTTGCATTATTCCAAAGTGTTGATATACGTTATTTCATTTGACCTTTATAATAGGTCAAACTATACCTCCATGTAGAGTTGGGGTGGCTGCCTTATAAGAATAAAACCTAGTATAACAACATGGCCTTTTAAAAGATTATCTACCCCTACCAACTGTACATTACTTACTTAACAGATAGTGTATCCTCAGATGGTACTGTAGAATATTTGTACCCTAGTAACTTGACAGGAAGTATAACTTTGACCCCATTTCATCTAGTATTCATTCAAAGCTTAGTTATGTGAATTAGTTTTTTTTGGAGAATTGACTATGGCCCCAGGGTCCAAAATTTAGCTAATCCCAGTTGCTAAACCCATAATGTAAATGAATAAAGTGGGTCTGGGTAAGACACAGGGTCACAAGGGAAAGTGGAGTAAGGGAAGTGATTGACTGACATCCTGGGGACAGAGGTGCTGCTCAAAGCATGTTTTGAAGGCCCAGACTGTTTTGCAAAGTGTTTCTTATGGGCCCATGAGAAATACAGAAACTGAGAGGAAGCATTTAGAGAATTTTATGGCAAGTTGGAATTAATTTATATCTGTTCAGTCTAACAAAAGAAAATATAGGC
>NW_022589712.1:62386863-62417218 GCF_004348235.1 Phoca vitulina | reverse complement strand
GAAAGAAAGAAAGAAAGAAAGAAAGAAAGAAAGAAAGAAAGAAAGAAAGAAAGAAAGAAAGAAAGAAAGAAAAGAGAAAGAGAGAGAGAGAGAGAAAGAAAGGGGGAGGGAGGAAGGAAGGAAGGAAGGAAGCAAGGAAGGAAACCGGAAGTGGCATAGTGTAAGTAATGGATAAACAAGATGGAATAGGCAAAAACTGGGGAGAAAGTAACTAAGGAGTATCTCGTCTTCTATTTGTACCTGGGGACTGAGACCATGTGCCTCTTGCAGCTTCCCCAATAAAAGACTTGACAGGAAAAGAGGAGTTTGGAGAATGTTATTTATTGTGGCTTTCTAGAAGGGCCTACAAAGAAAAGATTCACTTAGGCTGAAACTGGCCCATTTGAAAGCAGAAAGGAATGAAAAGTAGGGATATGCTAATGAAGTCCACTTCTATTTGTAGCCTGCAATCCAAGATGGCTGAAAGTCCAATGAAATGAAACCAATGTTGGAAAAATGGAATGCTTTCCTGTCAGCTAAGGTTCGTGCCAGGAAAGGCAGGGGGGAGTTGTTCCAGGAGACCGAAATTGGGATATTTTCCCATTCAACTATCTGCTGTTATGCACTCTAGACTGACAAAGAGAACAACTAACCTAATTGCAAAGAAGCTGGGAAATGAGCCTGCAAGCAAAAGGCAAATTACTGGTGACTCTTACCATAGCTATGGTTTAATTTTATCCCTAGGCACAGAGCAAAATGGAAGCCATTCAGCTGAGAGTCAAGTGCATGAGCCAATGTCTGAGACTAATGCAAGGCTGGCTGCTAAGAGACTGAACACAATTCACAAACTATGTTTTGATAGGACATCTGACTTTGGGTTCCTAGCCCATGGAACTCAGGGAATAAAAAGGGCAGTGGGAGGTAGAAACCTTCATAAGTTGTTAAGGAAGTTGCTCTACTTGAGCTCTAAATCAACTCCCAGAACCCCAAAACTTTGCTAACCTGAAGCAGACTGCTCCAAGATGTTACTGTTAGATAGCTTATTCTCCTCATACCCATCTGAGATGTAGGTATGGAAACAATGGACGAAAGAGAACCTCCTAAATGGCAGAACAGGGATCAGTCACACTGTTTATTAAACCTTCTGACTCAGTAGATCTTGGTGGGGCTTTGTACTTTCAATCAGCTAACTGGGCTTATTACACACACACACACACACACACACACACACACACACCCTTGAAATACAGTATTTTAGGGGTAAAAGAATCTGAGATATAGGCAACTTTGGGCCCTGACTATATCAATGATTGTCACTCATTCTGCCTCCCCATAAATTTCACAACCTGGGGTACACAGTTCATCAATGACATAAGGATACCAAGGCAAATCTGTCTTCTAAAAGTATCGAAAAGGGGCGCCTGGGTGCCTCACTTGGTTAAATGTCTGCCTTCGGCTCAGGTCATGATCCCAGGGTCCTGGGATCGAGCCCCACATGGGGCTCCCTGCTCAGCTAGGAGCCTGCTTCTCCCTCTCCCTCTGCACCTCCCCCTCGCTCATGCATGCTCTCAATAAATATAAAATCTTTAAAAAAATAAAAAATAAAAATAAAAGTATCAAAAAGGAAGCTGGGCCTGCACATGGGGTAATTCTTCTGGGCCACTATCAAATAGAGAATCCCATCATCCCAGGTGGTCTCCTCTCTTTGGGATACTCCGGCCAGAAACAAAGGGGTCACTACTGGCTTTATTGTGGCAGAAAACACTGTGTTTTTACCAAAACTCATTTCTTCTTCATCTGGGCAAACACTGCAGGAAGGTGGACACATATGGCTGAATTCTATCCAGTGGAATGTGGGGGAGAAGTGATGAACACCATTTCCAGGCTTGGCCCATAAAAATCTCCCAGGTTTCCAGGCATGGTACCAGATTAATCCAGTCTGCTGGGTGCTGGCACAATGGGATTCACATGCTGAAGATGGTAGAGCTTCTATCATCCTGGTTTCCTGGGCGATTACTTGGAGCTAATCAGGAACAACTGAATTGGGTTGTTATATGAAAAACATGAACTTTTCTTGTGCTAAGCCACTAATTTGAGGGGTTTGTTGTCACAAAAGCTAGCATTAATTTAATAAATATACAGATTGACGTTTGTGTCACATTCATGGGGCCGCAGTAATATACCCAGAGTTATGATTGGACCAGGCGAGATGATTAACCAGGGTCACCTAAGGAAGCATGGCTAGAGAATTCTAGTTGTAATGAGAAGGAAGCAAAACTAACTGCTAGAAAAGTATCCCCAAAAGTCAGGATCAAGTAAGGAAAGCATTCACAAGAGAGTAAATAACAGGGAGCAAGCCAGGAGGCCCTTGAGTGAGTTGGGTTGCTGAGCATGAAGACAATCAGAGCATATGGTGTACGCTGAAGGCAGAGATGTGAGGGCAGCAAAGGTCTGTTTGCACAGGTGCCCTTAGAGGAAGGCCTCAAGGTGTAAAGGAACTGTGCAAATCCAGACACTTTCAGCCCCATCTCTCACAGCCAGCTCTGCATCCCATTAGCTTGCTGAAGCCTCAACCTACTGGCTTCATTCCTCCAAACCCCATTTCTCAAAGGTTGGTTTACTTCTCAACTTCTTTTATTTTTTTTTTAAGATTGTATTTATTTATTTGGGTGGGGGGAAAGAGAGCACAAGCAGGGGGAGTTGCAGGCAGAGGGAGAAGCAGGCTCCCCACTGAGTAGGGAGCCCAATGCAGGGCCCAATCCCAGGACCCCAGGATCATGACCTGAGCCAAAGGTAGACGCTTAACAGACTGAGCCACCTAGGTGCCCCTCAACTTCTTTTATTTAACTTAGGTCTGTACCTGCCACACGCTGATAATGTTTTCATGTTCCACTTCCAAGCCCTCAGCATATCCACACTTAGTATTTGAACTTTTCTGTAAGCTAGTAATTGTTGAGTACATTACTATGGGTAACTAACTCCTATCCAGAAGAGAAAGAACCTGCTATTTTCACTATAGTGTGAACTCTACACTCCACAATTCCACTGTTTGTTAGCCCCTTCTGGGATTAAACTGAAAGCACCCAGATGAGCACCCAGGATGCAGAAGGGGGCAAATACCCATGAAGTCCCCTGCTTCTGGGACATCAGGACTTCATGACAAGTGCCACAAGCCTCTAGGCATTCCATGATCTTTTCACCAAGCTAACATTCCTGAGGAAGGAGGCATCCAGCTTTTTGTTAAAGGTCTCAGTAGAAACTTTGCCAGCCTCAGTCCCTCCCCACTACCAAAATCTCGCCTGTCTCTAGTGGTCCCCATGTCTGAACTCTTCCCAGGAAGAATCCCAACACAAAGAAACTATCATCGTTTGGATTACTGAGATCCCAAAGGTCTTTTGTTTGCCCTGGCCTCCAGGAACTGTATGCCTGTAAGGACAAGGACCAATAATGCTTAATAAGGATCTTTGGTTCATTTCCTATGCTTCTTCTTTGCAAATGAGTAACACATGACTTCAGGTCATAATGAGAATATTCATGTTTTATTTTGTGGGGTCCACCTATGCAAATTATCGGTACTGAGGAGTACTTAGCGATGCTGAAACTAGAATACACCAAGATGAGTATGTGATGAATAACGTGGACAAATCACTAAAGCTTAGGGCCAGAAGACCATAGAAGAGTTAAGGACAAACTAAGGGCAGGCCCAGAGGCAACAGGATGAATCACAAAGTCCAAGCTAGGTGAAATAGGATAATCAGATTCTAAAGGAAAATCCTTTATGAATGAGGGAAAAATAACCTGAAGAAAACAAGAAAGCCTAGGTACAAGGATGGATAGATGGCACCACAAGATGATAAAACCTGAATATCAGTGTCCGTGCAGATGAGGGTTTGAATTTTTGCATCTCTACTTTATGTATCCTATGGCTTCTTAAAATTCAATTAACCACTTACAGCCTTAAAGGACTTGTAAAATACAATGATAATACCTACATCCTAGAGTCACTATAAGAATTGGTGCTCATCTTGATGAGTGTACTTTATATATTTCATTATCCCTTCACCCACCTCTCCTCTGGCAGTTTGTTCTCTATTTAAAAGTCTGTTTTTCTCTACTTGACTAACATAACATAATAATAATTTTAAAAAAGTAATACCAAAAATAAATAAAATTTTAAAAAGTAAAAAAAAAAGAATTAGAGACTATATATTTAGACGTATATATTACTTGCATCATATAGCAGGCATCAATAAATGGTGGCTGTATTAATAAGATTATTTGGTTGTGAGCTTTCTATTTATTTTTTAAATTTTAAATAGGCTCCATGCCCAATGTGGGGCTTGAACTCACGACCCTGAGATCAAGAGTCACATGCTCTACCGACTGAGCCAGCCAGGCGCCCCAAGTCATCATTTATAATACTTACCTTGCTTCAGCCAACAATGAATCTCTATTTAGCATTTAAATCTTTTAGTATTTATTCATTGAACAGAATAAGTAAACCCCTTTTCTATGTAAAAGTCTAAGCTAACTGCCAAAAACACAGTACTACCCCATGCATGCACCACGTTACCTGTTTTTACGTGACTATCCATCTTGGTTTTAAACTGCCAGTATTTTTAAAGATTTATTACTAATTAAGTCATCTTCATTTCTATACAATATTACCCAATTTGGCTGCCTTTTTTGTTCTCCTAAATTCTTTTTTTTTATTGAGCCAACCCTTTGTTCTGGAACCATGTTAATATACCTTTTGGTCTATTTATACATGTCACATCTTGGGTTGACTTTTTATTCCAAGTTTCTTCCTGGCAAAGACAATGATCACAGTGTGCATACTTAATAAATGTTACATAATAATAACCATTAAATGTTCCTTTAAAATCTTAAGCAGCTTTTTATCTTTAGCTTCTACTTTGAGATAATTATATACTTCCCCAAAACTATTTATAGCTCCCATCAGGAAGAACAGCTGAAAAAAAATGTGTTCCCAGTCCTGCCAAAACTATGGTAAAAGTGATTTAAACTCTGAATTTCTGTTGCAAGTGTTCAAATGGCATTCAACATATGGATGTCTGAATCCAACAATAGAAAACTTTTCCCAACCAAAATCTCCCTGATGGAGGTGGTTATTGAATACATCTTGTCCATACACCATCATCATTCATTTACCAACAAACAGATATGCAAAACAGTTACAAAAACACACCCTGTCCTTCCTGTTACAGTCCATCTGTATCCGTGCTCCTCAGCCGCACCATGAGTCATGTCCTCCTCCTTCCCTTTGAAGCCCGAGACCCAGCATATTTAGTCAAGACCACAGATGTAGTCACAGACCACCTTACAAATTAGAGGAACAGAGGACTTCCTCCATGACATGATTTGCACATCCCAGGGTCAAAAATTATATACATATGTGCACTACTCTTGGGGTTGCCAGGTTTAGCAAATAAAAATTTAGAAGCCATATCCATTCTATACAATCATGCCCCAAACCAGCCTAGCCGCAGTGTCTGAAGACCCCCAGATGAGAATCCTCAGTCAAGGAAGCAGGTCTATCTAGTGGGCTGGTCACTGGATTTGGAGACTGAAGACCGGGGTGCTGGTTTCAGGTCTTGCCACTTAGAAGCTGTTTGGTTTAAGTAAATCTATTATGATTTTTACTGCCAAGATCCTATTATCAAAAGGTCCATTTCCAGACTTTTGGGAACCACTACCCTTTGTGAGTCACCATACTAGGTGCTGGGGAAACAACAGACAAGCACAGTGCTCTGCCCTCGGGGAGCTTAGTGTCCAGCGGGAAAGAAACCTACGAACTCAAGGGGGAAAGGTGGGGCTGGAAATCAAGACCTAGCGGGTGTCTTTTGTTCTTGTTTTTGTCTTTTGGCTCATTGCATCTCGGTCAGATTACATTTCCCTTCAGTATGCATAGGGTGCATCTGGTTTTACCACCTATTTGTTTTCATGAGAAGACTTCTGCCCTCAAGAGATGAAATAGAACCCACTGCTTAGCTATAGTAGCCTCCACACAGATGAACATGACCCTGTGACGTCTTGCCATCTAAGCCAATCGTCGTTTCTGAGACTGTAAATACCTTTGGGGAAGTCGTACAAGAAAATGCCATCTTTCTTCCTGTCAGAGAGAAGTGTCTTCTGTGCCATTTGCAGTTACCCTGCTCATCAGATGAGTGTCCTGGAAGAGGAGGTGAGAGCAGAAGGAAATTCTCTGGCTACTGACAGTTTCCCAAGGAGTCCCCAGCATCCATGAAGGAAAAGTTCTTCCAGCATAGGTCCAGAGGGACAGAAGTGACAGCAACGCTTACCAGAGCAATGTGGGGTATGCAGACCCAGCTTAGGTCCCCTCCGAAGTTTAAGTCCACACTGAGAACAAATTGCTGGCCCACACATCAGGAAGCAGCAATTCCTGGCCTCGTCACATTGACCTGCCTGGGTTCTTTTGTCCATGAGCTCAGCTTGTTTTTTTAGTGGTAAAGCTTGGGTGATGAACTAAAAAAAAAGAAATTATTTTCTTTAAAATGTAAACATTCTATTATTCTTCTTTCTACTAATAAAAATGCACCTATGCAATTAAGATACCTTCCAGAACCACATATCTGGCCTCTGCTTACTTGATCACTGGTTTTTCCAAACCTAGCACCCTCATTGTCCAGCCCTTCTCTGTGTGACAGTGAAATCTCACTGACTCGAAATAGAAGGAGCTCTAAAGTTGGGAGCTGTCAGCTCGGTTAGAATCCCAGCTCTACCTCCTCATTGCTGCGGGAATTTGGGCAAGTCATCTAGTTGCTTCTTCATCTGTTTATTAGGGTATGATGTATTTGACAACCTCTAATGTATCTGACAACCTCTAATAGTGGTCCTGTCACAGATGGTCAGTAAGATAAATTACACAATTTAAAACATACTTTCATAAATACATAATAACAAACTACTGTAATAGGTTTGGGGTACAGTTTCTTTCTCAGTACAAGAATTCAGTTGATTAAGCAATTCTAATTACTATACCAATCAGGAAGGAGTTAATGGGCGTCTTAAAACACTGCCATCTTCCGTCAGGCTGAGAGAGATCTGGTGACACAGCAGGATTGTCAAAGCTGGAACAGAGAAGCCAGGGCTCTTGATTTCATCACCTCCACCTGTTCACCCCCAGTCTTAGCTACTATACCTAAATGCTGGTACTTTAGACAAATTGGTACATAATTGAACCCCAGTTGTGCACCAAGGTAAAAACTTTCCAAAAGAGATTCTGGGATCTATACAATTTAAGGGAAGTAGTGGGTATCTAAGTGTCCCCAAAATTTCTGCCACAGTCGGCAAATTCCATGAAGGTTCTGTGTCGTGAGAGATGGTGTATCCAAGGCTGCCAGGGGTCCAGTCAGCTTACCAGTCTCTTTTCTGATGTAGCCAAATACGGTTAATGACTTAATACCGAGAACAAATCAATCTAGGTTTTATGTTAATATCCACAACTTTGTGTATAGGTTTTACTGCTATGATTATTTATTATCTAGGGCATGTAGAGTAGTAATGATCCAGTATGATGCTAAGTAAGCTCCTCTCACTAAGGACTCAGTTTTGTTAGCAGAGAATAATAGAAGCAAGGAGGCACAGAAAAATATGAACTCGGCACTAGGCCAAAGCTGTGAATCCAAGCTATGCCTGAAAAAGTTACTTCATCCCCTGGCAACAGTTTCCTCAGCTGGAAAAAGGAAAAAATACTGTGAATTAAAATAGATAAAGTATATTTTGATATAAGCGGCCAAAAATGGCACCCATCATTATTATTAGCATACTTTTATGCTAAGAATTAGTACTGTTACAATTTTAAATGTTTTCAAATTCCTTAAAAAGACATCATCCTTCACAAGTACCACAAATAATGAAAGCTCACATAGAAAGGAAGTTGGTTTACATAATCTTCTGATCAATTGACTATTTTTCCCTTTTGGGAAGTTTCAAAATAGATACAGTGAAAACCAGAGATAAATATTGTGCCCTGTGAAGATGTGGATTTGAATATAATGCAGTCAGAATGTGCACTCCAGGGCGCCTGGGTGGCTCAGTTGGTTAAGCCTTCAGCTCAGGTCATGATCCTGGAGTCCCGGGATCGAGTCCCACATCGGGCTCCCTGCTCAGCAGGGAGTCTGCTTCTCCCTCTGACCCTCTTCCCTCTCGTGCTCTGTCTCTCATTCTCTCTTTCTCAAATAAATAAATAAAATCTTTAAAAAAAAAGAATGTGCACTCCACCCTCTGCCACAACCTTATCTCAGTCATTTTACTAACCTCAACACAAACTGAATTTTTTGGACTAGCAGTACAGCATCATAGGATTATATTTTAAATTTGAACTTCACCATTGTAATCGTCTTTTGCTGTATCAGTTTGGATAGGCTACAGTCCCCAGTTCATCCATCAAACACTAATCTAAGTGTTGCTGTGAAGGTATTTTATAGATGTGATTAAAGTCCATCATCAATCCACGTTAACTAAGAGAGACTGTCCTAGATAATCTGGGTAGGCCTGATTCAGTCAGTTGAAAGGCCTTCCAAGCAGAACTGAGGTTTCTCCCAGGAGGAGAAAATTCCACCTTAGGCAGCAGCGTCAGCTAGTACCCATGAATTCCAGCTTGCCCTACCTGACAGCCTGCCTTTGGGATTTCAGATTTGTCTAGCCAGTCCCACAATCATGTAAGCCAGTTCTTGCAATAAATGTCTTAATATTTTCTACCTGTTTTGTTTCTTTTGTTAAATGCTAACTGATATAGCCATAATTTTTTTTTTCTTTTTGTACTAAATGTAATTGACTGCACCTTGATATCTCAATTGCTCCTAAAGGTTCTCTTTATTATGTATGAGTTAAGTAGGGTTCACGGTAGATGAGAAATGGTCTTTTTCTATGTTCATGGTAGATATGAAAATGTTTTTAATTCAACATGATCCTCTACTTTGCTGTATCTTTCTTTCCATTTCAGGAAAAAAAAAAAAAAACTATCAAATGTAGATTCAATGGCAATCTTCTTTTGTAACTTAAAAAGAAATATGTTTATTGCATAGGAGTGAGAAAGAAGAGAAAACCCTCATATCTAAATGGCAAGAAGGTGAAACTCATTTATAAATAATTGATATTTCTATAGATTTAAAAGTGGATTTTAGAAAGGACTTAGGTTTTACAAATGGAAGTGCGATCTGAAATCATTTTGTCAAAATAGGAGCAGACATTGTCATGGTTTTGCCAAGTGATAATCCAATTTTAAATAATTCAGCAGTAAAATTTCCATAATTCTCCTAGAGAGAATTCCTTAAAACTGTTTCTTAATACTAGTGGTCTTTTGCCAAGTTTCATCTCATCTTTAACTTCTCTGAGAACTTCTAAAACTAGAATATAATTATATACACACAGGTTTGAGAGCTAATTTGAAAATAAAAACCCAAAGGAAGCACGATTTAAAACTCAACTCAGATTTTAATTTAACAGAAAGTATTAGTCATGACAAATCTTTCTAAGATGAAGTAGTCCTTTTAAAAAAAACTCCACTTTTAGAAATGTTAAATATTTATTCATTCTCTTATTGGGAGCTCTTTTCCTGGTTGTAATAATATGCACAAATAACCATACTTTTTTATTCTTGAATTACAACCCAAAATTCAAAGTGGTTTTTTTTTTCATATAGGTCATGTACTATTGTAAAATAAGTTAATTTTAATTACAAAGTACTAGTACCAATATATAGCTAAGAAATGTATTACCATTTACCTGTAATAACAAACATGTGCTTTAATATTTTTATTATTTGAAAACTGAGTCTTCAATGAAGGCAGTTTAGCAGGACTAATGTTGTGAAAATAACTTTGAATTAAGCCGTCCTTTAAACTTAAAAACCATAGTAGAATAAAATGTCAAGCAAGTAGAAATTTTTCTGTGATATATACATAAATATTTTCATGTAAACAAAAGCAAAGATTAAGAACAAATTAAATATCTTTGTCAGCAACTGAAATTATACAAAGAGTAAAAAGATTATCTTATTTTCTTCATGCTTCCTTTGAACATGACTGGCATAAGCAGAGCAATGGGAAATTCAATGAATTGTACATTCCCCTCATACTCTTCTGGAGATTATATACAGTAAAGACATCTCTCTAGAGGAAAAGAAAAACATTAGAGGAACTAGACTCTTGAAAGTCATGACTTTCAAATACTAAATGACTCCTTTTGCTCTAGTGTGAGACAACATGGCCCATCAGAATTTTGCCAGCTGAGAGAAAATACAGCTAACACTGGCGAGACCCAGCACTAACACGCGTGGCAGCAAATTAGGCACAACCATGTGTCGAGTCTCCTCTCAATGCGGATGACCCGTGCACTAGGAGATAATGAATGGCTTCCAACATTAACATTTTTGTGTAAAATAGACAATCTTAAAATGGGTATCTTTTCAACAGGAGTGCTTCTTGAAGCACCTGCTTTAGGATCAGGAACCCAGGGACTTGCTTGGGAATCAGAGTGTTCAACGAAATAGTGTGCATTCCTGGGCCCAACCCCAGCCCCTCTGGGGAACCCGGCCCTCTGTATTGTTAACAAGCACTCTGAGAAACAAATGGAGGGTTCTAGAGGGGAGGGGGGGAGGGGGATGGGCTAGCCCGGTGATGGGTATCAAGGAGGGCACGTACTGAATGGAGCACTGGGTGTTATACGAAAACAATGAATTGTGGAACACTACCTCAAAAACTAATGATGTATTGTATGGTGACTAACATAACATAATAAAATAAAATTTAAAAAAACAAGCTCCCCTGGGAATATTTAGACACAAATTCCTATTAAAATTTGAATATCACTACTCCAGACTATTGGGGATTTCTTTTGACTCTCTCTTGATCGCAGATATTTCGCGATCTCTCTCATGCCTCTTACCTATAATATGCCAGAAGGAAAATGAAAACAAAAACATTTCTGATTATGTCTGTCAGCGGCAATAATTAGTAGTGGTATTTTTCTTTCCCCCTCAAGAAAATACAGGGGAATAGGCAAAATGGGATTCTGCACCTAAATTTTTCAAAGGTACATTAGAGTACATTTTTTTTTAAAGCTTCCAAAATGTATACATAACAAACACATTCAAAATGATTTGTAAACTGCCCCCTATCAAGAGTCTCCAGTGTAAAGAGATCTGCTGTTGGGTGGCGGTGCTGAGTTCCCACTAAGGCCCTGCACAGTCTTCTCTCACAAACACAGAGCATCTCAGCAGGCACCCCGAGCTCTCGCTCTTGCCCAACAATGCACTGCCTACCAGGCAGCACAGAAGTACCCTAGGACTGCTCTTAAGAAAGGACAAAGGAAGCAAAGCTCAGTTTCAACTCCTATCACAAAAGGAGTCTCAAGACCTACTGTCAATATGGGAGATGAATACAGATCACGCTGACTTTCCTCAGAGAAAGGATAATTTCAAATAGACGTATTATTATCCGCTTGAAATCCAGTTTATATTGAAAATGGAAAGCATGATACACTTCCAGGTGCTCCTAGGTATCTACTACAGTGTTTATGTTCCATAAGATCCCTAGTGGACAAAAACAATTTTAACCTGTGAATAATATAAATTAGAAACCAAAGAGGTAGGTGACTGTCAGCAAAGGCTGATCCCAAAACAACATGCTGAGTAAGTGCTTTGAGTCCCAAAAGAGTTATTTAACTGGAAAATGAGTTCTAATACCATCACAACTGCCTTGAGAGCAGGGTTCTTCAGGTCCTTCATGATGTCATCTATCTTCCAAAGTCCTAATTCCTGATACAGTGCTATGGGCTCTTCCAACATTCAGGAGACATTCCATTTTGAGAAACAGCTAATAAGTAAACTGCAGAGAAGTAATACTGGAGACCAAAGACTGATGCTGACGTCAGCCGAGCTCTTCACAAATCTCTACTCTCACATGGAGGAAAGCACATTAGAGTTGGGCAAGATTCATCTAATCCAACTCCGTGGTTGTAAAACTGAAGAAACAGAGGCTCATTTTTCCCACTGGCTCACAAAGCACTAAAATGCTGAAAAGATGCTATAAAAATCCAAAAAGTGTTCATGTTAAGTCAGCTATTTATAAAGCCCATGATGTGGCCAAGAGACTACACTTTCAACCCTTATGACCTTAGTCTGCAGCCCCATCCCCTTCAGCTGTTTTATAAAGTGTGTCAGTGGCCACAGAGCAAGGGGACCAAAGGCTCCGGATGTACCTGGGGGGGGGGGGGGGGCAGGTCATTGGCAAGAGAAAAATAATTTGAAACCCCAGACCTGCCCTGTTAAAACTTGCTCTATGCTCGGACCAGGACTTATCTTTGCTTCTTTGTAGGAGACACACTCTTGAGCACATTCACAAACTCTAGCTCTGCTATGGGCAAGCCCTCAGGCAAGAGTGCTATTTTGCCCAGAACATTTAGAAACAGCTGGACAACTGGAAACCTCAGACCCTGAAAGGCCAAGACCCACATACAGCTGTATTGAACTTCTCCATAGTTGTCAGTCACTTATTCTGTAGACCAAAAAAAAATCACCTTATTTCCTTATAGCCTTATTTGTCTAAGATTTTTAAGTTCCACTGTAAAAGGGTGGTTGTGATTTTTTTTCTATTTTCCACACTTTTTGTAATGTTTTCACATTTTTTTGGTAATAAAAAAAAGTGAAACTACTTTTAGAAGGAAGGTTTTAGTCTAAAAAAATTAAAGATACAGAGTTCCTTCCTGACTATGAAACACTTAAACCCGAATGGTATGTCTACGTGGCACAGAAGAACAGCAGTCTCAGGATTCTGACAGACTTTCTTGGATTCCAGCTCTACCATTAACCTTGGGCAGGATTTTCATCTCTCTGAGACTTACTTTCTTCTTAAAAAAGAAAAAAAGAATACCCACCTCACAGGATGCTGTGAGGAAAAAAAATTGCACAGTGCCTGGAATATGGCAGGTGTCCAATAAATGGTAGGTCCTTCTCCCCACCGGATTCAGTGAGAATCCTTGAGTCAAAGGAAATACCACAGCCCATGCCAGCTACCTCCTCACTGCCTCCCATTTAAATTTGCAAGGATGCCCTGTCTCCTCAACTTCGCTCTGAAGAATCGCTATTGTGCTTAGAAAAATGTCTACATTTTTATGTTCTCTCCTTTAAAACTGGACATGCAGATAAAACATTTTTTAAAAACTATCTTCCTAGAAATGATAATGCAATGTTCCCTAAAGCACAACATGTCATGTATAAAAACAATTCTGAAAAACATGACTGAATTAGTTTGTACATTATTTCTTAAAGTGCACCAAAGTAAATATTAATGACCTTTAAAATGTCACTAACCGCCTTGGGTTATTTTTTTTCAATAAAAGTAAATATTTATCTACTGAGATGTGTGTGGTTTTGGCTCCAATGTGATGACAAAAAGCAGCAATGTCTTCCGGAAAAAAAAAAAAAAAATGATAAACTCAATTAAGCATACCTTAGCAGCATCCAAAACACCTACAATTCAATGTAACTGCAGGCTCAATAAAGCACAGTCTTGATTCCTGCTTCAAAAACAAAATCAATCAAAGAAACAAAACACCATCTCCCCACCCTAAATCAAGGATTTCTCTTGAACCCTGGAGGTAACATTTGTGATCATTTCCCTATTGTGTATCCTTGGTAATAGAATTATAACTAATCACCATTCTTTCTTTACACTGGGCACACACACACACACACACACACGCTCCCTATAAAAACCAATAAGGTACACTTGGAGGACCCATGTGAAAGAAAATTCAAAGTCAGATAAAGAGCAACCATCACCCCAAACATCAGGCAGTGCCAACATTCACACCACGGTCCGGTGTTCCCCACACACATAGACAGCACTGGGACGTATCCGCCGCCGCGTGTGACCAGGAAGACGTGGCAAAAACTTGAAGGACTTGGGCATCATATCCAGGCAGGCGTCATGGAATTTCTTAATCCTCCAGTAGTAAATCAGTGGGTTCAATGCAGACTTGAGGTAGCAGAGCCAGAGTAGCCAGGTGCTAATCTCAAAAAAGTTGTGCTTATAGTAAAAGTGCTTACTGAATGTGGCCACAAGGCTGTAAGTGGTGAATGGGGCCCAGCAGACGATGAAGACAGCAAACAGAATCAAAATGGTGGTGAAGGCACGCGTTTTAAAGCCCATGTCAATGCTCATCTGGAAGGGTCTCTGTAGACTCATGAGACCCAGTTTGCTGGCCTGGCTGAGACATATACCCTCGGGATAGCTGTGGATCCTCAAGGCATTGTGCCGAAGGGTGTTGAGGATGCCCATAAACGAATACAGTATCACCAGGAAGGGTAGGAAGAAAGAAACTAGAGAAATCAAAATCACATAAGCTTGGTAACCCGGGTTGGTTGTATACCCAAACACACACTGCGGGGCTCGGGAAGGGATCTGCAGGTCAGGGTTTCCTACAGCCAAAGGAAAAGCTATACAAAAGGAAGCCGCCCAAGAAACCGCAATTAGAATCTTAGCCCTATATGGATTTAGCTTATCCTGCCTCTGGACTATAATAAGGAACCTATCGATGCTAATGATGAGCAGGATGGCTACTCCCTCTATCACAAACAACCAGAAAAACATAGCAGATACCCTACAGAAGAATTTCCCAAAAATCCATCTTGTAGTTAGAATAGTTACCAAGGCAAAGGGCATGTTCAGCACTGCAAGCAACATGTCTGCAAATGCCAGGCTGGCAAGGAGGATGTTAATTGCAGAGCGCATGGCAGCTTTTTGGTAAACCATCAGGCAAACAACCAAGTTCCCAAGGAAAGACACAGACAGAATAAATATCATTATAGCAGAGAGGATGATCTGGAGAGGCAAGTTTAGGCTCTTAAAAACTGCTGGTGTTGGGGGTACAGCTGTGCCATTCACGGTCAAGGAACTCATCCCAGTAGGAGCCATCGCGTCCATGCTGTATCTGAGCAGCGGGCCAAGGCCGGGATGCTGGAATGGTGGAGGGACCGTAATGTTCACGTAAGTGTTTTCATAGACTACAAATGTTGTGTTGGTTGCCCCAGTTCGGGACGCAGTCAACACTGCGGAGAAGACCATGGTTTCAGCAGGATGGAAGGCTTGAGCAGAGATGTGGGTGGTCTTCCAGCATGTCAACACAGAGCAGCAGTATCATGTTTCATTGATGGGCTTGGAAACACATTCTGGAAAACGGACAAAGAGCTCCATCTTCCATAGCAGTCCTTTTGCCTGAAAACAAGCCCAAAACACAAAAAGCCAATGAGAAATGGGCTTTGTAAATAACATTTGACTTCTTACCTTTCATCATGAAAGACAAGTTTTTTAAACCTTGAAAAATACTTAAGTCTCTGGCCTGCTAAAATATGGTTGTTCTGTTTTATATTTGTCAACCATGACGGAATTTTCATGACATTTATATATAAAGTGAAAATGAAGAGAATCAAAAATGTATCACTGCCTCAAAAGCAAAAGTTATAACCTTCCTGGTACTTTTTCTTTGAAATTTCCAATAGCAGCATGGCCTTTCCACAGTCACTATTAATACAGATTTTAGCATCTGATTCTCCTGAAAGTACTAATATTTTTCTTAATAACTCTTTGGTACAGGTTCATATTCCATTTTTACATTAACATAAAACTATTTGGCAAAGAACACTGAAGTCAGTTTCCTATTGATTGCATTATAATCACACACTTTTGTTCTAACATCCATATAAGGAGGTACTAGGTTATTTCCTATAAAGGTCTGAAACAAATTCCTGGCTTTCTATTTTTTCATGTTTCTTCTCAGAAATCCCAACACCAACCATACTGGAGAAGTTATTCAAGAGGAGAAAAAAATTACATGTAAAAAGTCTTGGTCATATTTTCAAGAGTTTTCTTTTTCTAAAGCTCTCTTTGCTTCTCATATTCTGTCTTCTTTCCCATGCCCACCCACTTCCATCCTTTAATTTCTGATTTATATATTTTATCTTCTCAATTTCTTCTCCCTAAAACCGACTTGATTGTATGTTAGCAACTTGATAAAAGATGTCAAACAAATAACAAAGATGGGGATTCTAAAGGAGATAACCAGAAAAACATTCAGGTGTGGAGAATCTATTATAGAAAACTTTCAAAAATATTTGGTTATCTTTTTCTTTTTAAGACTTTATTTTTAAGTAGTCTCTACACCCAACATGGGGCTCACAACTCTGAGATCATGCATGCTCTACCAACTCAGCCAGCCAGGTGCCCCAAAGATATTTGGTTATCTTGCTCCAGTTTATCACCTTTCTCTTATCCTTACCCTCAACTTCTTATCAATTTCTGCAACCCTAGAATTTTCCATAAGGGACTTTCTTAATCTACTATCTTACTAATCCACTTTTGTGGCATGGGCTCTTCCTTCTTTACTGGGGAGGCAACTTCTTTAATTAGAAAGACCTCTCTTTGGATTTATGAGCAGATGCCTTTAATAAAGCTCAAAAACTGGGGGGAAAATAAATGCATGGAAGTTTAAAACAACACTGTGATTTGCTCATTATTTGAATTTAGAATTAAGTCATCAATTTTAGGGAAAATGCAAAAAAGTTCACTTACTCATTTCCTGGGGTATGAAGTGTGGAGGCATCCCATTTGCAAGACCCAAGATCTAGCACTCTAGCCAAATCACAGGCTGTCTATCATATTTGTATCTCTCTACAATCCCCTCTTCATTGTCCAGGGCTGCCTTTATGAATAAGGAGAATACTAATCTGTTTGATCAAAATATTAATTTTACTATTTACTCTCATTTTTATAGCTTAAGTTCTTTATCCCTATTAGATTTCATCCATCTTCACATGTTCACTTTGAAATGCAAAATATACTTGGAGGCCACACTAATCCAGTAATTCTCAAACTTTATTAACCACAAAGGTCCAATGGGAAGGAAGCAGTGGTAGCTGGAAAGCTTTACAACATAATCACCGTAAGTCTCTTTAAAATTACCTAAATATAAAAAATAAATAAATAAATAATAAAATTATCTAAATATACATACAAATAAGAATAAAGACTTTGCTTGCTACATAAATCAGTTTCAATACAAGTCTATCTCTAAAGAAAAATTATAAATAGGCAAATGTGTACCTTAAGCCTAATGTAATAGTTCTAATTGTACTTGACCAAGTAAAACAAACATATCTCCATCCTGAAGTAGTACATGCTTTATAATTTATTTTTTCTCACTGAGATATAATTGACATTGTAACTTTATTTAGTTTCATTTGTACAACATATTCAATATTTATATATATTGAGAAATGATCACCACAATAAGTCTAGTTCACATCCATCACCACACGGTTACAAAAAAATTTTTTTCTTGTGATGAGAATTTTTAAGATCTACTCTCTTAACAACTTTCATATATGTAATACAGTATTATTAACTATCGTCACCATGCTATACATTTTATCCCCATGACTTATTTAGTTTATAACTGGAAGTTTGTACCTTTGGACCCCCTTCACTCATTTCATTCATTTCCACCCCCTGCCTCTGGCAACCACCAATCTCTTGTTCTCTTGTATCTATGAGCTTGGGCTTTTTCTTATTTTTTGCTTGTTGTTTTAGAGTCCACACATAAGACAGATCATACAGTATTTGTCTTTGACTTATTTCACTTAGTATAATGCCCTCAAGGTCCATCCATGTTGTTGTAAATGGCAAGATTGCATTCTTTTTATGAATATCCCATTGTGTATATATACCACAATTTCTTTATCCATTAATGCATCAATGGACACTTAAGTTGTTTCCATATCTTGGCTATTGCAAATAATGCTGCAATGAACATGGGGGTGCATATATCTTTCTGAGTTAGTGTCTTTGTTTTCTTCAGATAAATACCCAAGAGCAGAATTGCTGAATATATGGCATTCTATTTTTAATTTTTTGTGGAATTTCCATACTGTTTCTATAGCGGCTGCACCAATTTAGATTTCCACCAACAACGTATGACAGTTCCTTTTTCTCCACATCCTTACCAATACTTATTTCTTGTCTTTTTCATAATAGCCATTTAACAGGTGTGAGGTGGAACCTCACCTGTTTTGATTTGCATTCCCCTGATGATAAGTGATATTGAGCATCTTTTCATTTATCTGTTGGCCATCTGTATGTCTTCTTTGGGAAAATGTCTATTCAGATCTTCTGCCCATTTTTTGTTAGGATAGTTTGTTTTTTTGCTATTGAAATTGTGGGAGTTCTTTATAAATTTGTATATTAACTCTTTATCAGATACATGATTTTTAAATATTTTCTCCCATTCAGCAGGTTGCCTTTTCATTTTGTTGATGGCCACACTTTGAAACACTTGGTTTCCTCAACCATGTTGAGGAACAAAAACAAAACCACAATTTAAAAGATACTTTTTGGGTTCTTATATAAACATATATAGTCATAATATTTCTCTGCCATCAAAGCCCCCCTTTACTATAAAAACTTCTAACTTATAATTCATTCCATTATTCACTCATCAAATATTTATTTAAGTACCTAGTATGTGCCAGGCACTAAAGAGACAGCAGTGAACAAATGGTTCGGACATCTGGTTAAAAGGGCAGACTGACCATAGACCCTGCATCTCAAAATCACACTGAAATGACAGTAAAGGGATTTTTTTAAACAAAATGTACAATCTCAAAGGACAAAGGTATGAATGAAAAACACATCAACAGATACGGAATTTTTTTTTTTTTAAGTGTCATAAGACAAAAAGCAGATGGAGTAGCTGACTGAACAGAACAGAACAGAAAACTCTTCACCCTCACTACTTCCAGGGAAATATGCTTAGAAGCAGCTGACACACCCTGTGGGGCAGCTCTGATTGGAAGGTACCAGTTCCCACAGAAAGTGTAGGTGGCACTAAAAACTGTTACACTGACTGAAAATCTATCTCCAGGGCCACGAGAGTCCCACTGCACGCCCAGGTCTCCCCTCCTCTGAGCAATCACATGAAAGCACACACACCCATTCCAGCAGCCCAAGTCTGTGGCACAGGTGAATCTGATGAGCATAAACTTGAGTGCAGGGCTGAAAACAGGGAGACTGACTGAATGTCTGTACATTCCACAGGAGAACCTAGCCTTCTTCTCTACCCTGTTCCCAAAGTGCCGGCAGCCTGACACATGCTACCCATGCAGGGCTAAAATATTCGTGTATTCCAGTAACTAAAAAGCCCTAGAGGAAAAATTTCTAGATCCTAACATTTGATGGTACCCCAAGAAAAATGCTAGTTTGGTGCCCAATCACCTTGTATACTGAAGCCCATCCACTCTCAAGCCTAACCCATGCACACAAAGCTTCTATTCAGCTTTTCAGTACCTATTAAATATAAACGGCCAATTTCTCTAATATATAGAGAATCTACAAAGGAATTAAGCAAAGGCAATTTTGTAATTAAACATTAGGGAAAAGAACCAGAATTTATAATATCAAGGAACACAGCATGCATGGACTTAATAATGCCTTTGCCCTGGTATCTATACAGTGTTCTTCATTCATTATACTCCCAGCTCACCACAATGTAAATGTAAATATTCTCTGGCCTTCTTCCTTTTCTTACTGGGAGGCGTAATAACCAAAGCAGTGCTTTGAATGCTCACAGTAACTATGTTAAAAGATCTTTCCTCCAGGACTTCTCATCAAATACTATTGTGACCTGAAGTTTCTTTTGAATTTTATATTAGACTAAATAAAAGTTTTATAGTCAAAACTTGCATTTCCAAAAAAATAAAATACAATTTGCATTTCCAAAGGAAATGGGACAGTAGCAATGTGAGAACTAGAAAATTAGCTTAGTTTGATAATACCTGCATAACAGTCCTAATGCTAAATCTAATCTAGACTAGTCTTTATTTGCTATTTGGTGGAAACTCTTAACTACATTTTTGAAATAAGAAAAACTTAAAATTCTGTGTGAATGTGTGCATACATGTATATACACACATCCCACACGTATGTGCCCACATAAAACTCACTGAGTTACGGCAGAAGTAATTGGATTTATGATTCTTTCCCTTTTCTTAAGGCATCTCCAGGAACAAACACAGAAACTGGGGTAATTAGGTTAATGACATGAGTAAAGTGTTTCATGTTTGGACTGTGCCAGAATGTCACAATTACTGGGGTGTCAGAGGCTAGAATGGGCAGTGGAGGTTGTAGTATTCTCTAGTCTTACCTGCTACTGCGGTGCTATAGATACTTGTTTTATTCTCTGCCAAGATTATATTCTCCTAGAAGGCATAGACTGATTTTATTAATCTCGTAGTTCCCTATGACTACTATGCTTTACACACAGCCCGATACACATTTGGAAAATTAAATTCATTTGCACTATGTTTTGTGAGATCAGGGAATTTCTTCTTTACTCATTTTAAATTTATATGATATATGCACATAATTTTTTAAATAACCAAATGATTTTTTTAAAAGATTTATTTATTTATTTATTTGAGAGAGAGAGAGAGAATATGTGTGCACAAGCGAGGGAAGGGCCGATGGAGAGGGAGAGAGAGAATCTCCAGCAGACTCCCCACTGAGCATGGAGCCCAAATTAGAACTCGATCTCATGACCCTGAGAGATCATGACCTGAGCCAAAACCAAGAGCTGAACGCTTAACCAACTGAGCCACCGAGGAACCCCTAAAATAATCAAATGGTTTTTTTAAATGACAGTCAAACCCTGTACCACCCTTCACTAATCCATTACCATTTTCTGAAGTAGCCATTTTTAATTATTTTAAAGGTCTTTCAAGTACTTATTCTTTATATATCTAAATAATATGAAGAAATTGCTACTTTTGATTATCAATATTATATGTTAAATCTTGACTTCCTATTAGGATAGATGAGCATTTAGATGTCACAGCACCTCCAACTTATTTCTCCTCCATACTACCAAAATCTTATTTGAAAATTCGAATTACAATAGACATTAATGTTAATATTTGCTGATAAGCCAAGAGAATATTTTCCTATCATGTATAAATTTTGGATTTCCTAGAATTAGTAATTTATTCTTATTTTCAATTTTTAAAAATAACCATCAATCATTTTTTTTACCTGTTCCACGAGATAGATTTTGTACCTACAAGTATTTTATTTTGAAAGGTCAAATTTATCAACTACATTTTTATCGTAGAGTCATAGTTTTTGTCCTCCTAACCTTCCCTGGAGCAGTTACTTTCTTTTTTTTTAAAGATTTTTTTTTTTTTTGTCAAAGAGACAGAGAGAGCACAGGCAGGGGGAGCAGCAGAGGGAGAGGGAGAAGCAGGCTCCCTGCTGAGCAAGGAGCCCGATGCGGGACTCGATCCCAGGACCCTGGGATCATGACCTGAGCCAAAGGCAGACGCTTAACGACTGAGCCACCCAGGCGTCCCTGGAGCAGTTACTTTCTGGGTCTGCTACCCAGAAGGTAGCCTGAGACATCCCTTTACCACCATCCTGGAAATCCTACTTTCTGCCTCTGGCTCTTGGCTTCCACATTTCGAAGGCCCTTTGTCTTCCACTTCACTGCTTCCTTTGTTTACTTCCTTCTTTCCCAAGAACTGTTTGTCCAATTGCTTTCAAAGGAAGAATACAATGGAGGTAACTTTTGAGTCCCTGTATGTTTTAATTAAGTCATTATTCTGTCCCTTAATTGCCTTGGTTTAAAATTATCCAATGAAAATAATTTTCTCTGAGTATTCTGAAAGTGCTCTGTGTCAGTGGTTCTCTAAGGTGTGGGTTCATAAGAATCACCTGGAGCATCTGTTAAGCTACAGATTGCTGAATCCCAACCCCTGAGTCACTAATTCTGTAGTCTGGGGTGGGTCCCAGAATTTGCATTTCTAGAAAAAGGAAAAAAGTAAATGGAGAACTTTAAATTCCAGACTCAAGGATTAGTGAAAAACCAAAAAGTTTCAGTAACCACTGTGAAAGAAACTTCTATCTGCTACAGCCCCAGACATGAGGTTTCTGAAAACTAAACCAAAGTCTAATCCTGTGGATGTCTGATCATGGTGACTCTAAGAGAGAAATAATTAGAAGCTTATCAAGTCCTACTTGATATTTATAAGCATCAAGGCTATAAAATAGAAAGTAGCAGTCCCTCAATCAATTCCCAAACTTGAGCCGGTCCACAGACCTAGAGTCCCTTGAGTAAAAGGAAGCCAGGTCCCTTTGAGGAAGGACCTTGCTACACAGCCAAAAATCTGTATTATAAATCTTCCTCCCAGTCTTCCTCAAAAAACCTGCAGCCAACTGCCAGAATGACTATACCCTGGGGAAGAGGAAATAATCAGAATTTTGTGGGATTGTCAAATATGGCTCTGAATTGACACTCATTTCTGAAGACCCAAAATGGTACCATGTTGCACCATTCAGAGTAGAGGCTTTTGGAAATCATGGAGTTTGGGCTCAGTTCCAACTCCCACTCATCCCAGAACTCATGCCATCATTATTTTCTGAAATATGGAGTTGGAACAGACATAGCAATGGGAAGATTCCCTCACTGGTTCCTTGATGTGTAAGGGCTACAGTGGTTTAAAAAATAAATAAACAAATAAATAAATAAATAAGATCAAGTACAAACTCTTAGTGCTCTCTCTACCTCTGAAAATAGTCAAAAACACTTCATTTCTGCAGAGACTGCAGAAATTAGGATCACCATCAAGGACTTGAAGGATGAAGGTGATCATTCCTAGCACATCCACATTCAACTTGCCTGTTTGGCCTTATAGAAAACAGATGGATTTTGTAGAGAGCAGATGCTGTACCAGATGTAACTTCACTGCTGGAGTAAATCAACACATTCCCCGGCATCTGGCACACAGTTATTGATCTGGCAAATTGTTATTTTTCTTCTATGTATGTGTTAGCAAAGAACACCTGAGCAGTTTGCCTCCAGCTGGCATCCTACTGTCCTATCCCAAAGCTATCAACTCTCCAGCACACTGTCATAATCTAGTCCCCAGGGACCCCACTTGTCTCTCCATTCCACAGAATGCCATGCTTTCCATTACATGCTGAGTGAACCGTAAATACTACCTGTTCTACAAACTTTGGTGAGAAACATATGTGCTTGAGGGTGGGGAGGATTCCTACAAAACTTCAAAGGCCTGCCATCTTTGTACATTTTCTAGGAGTCTTATACTATGTCAAAATATCTCTTCTAAGGTGATAGCTGGCTCTCCCTATCACTAAAAAATAAGCCCACCTCTTAGTAGGCTTCTTCGAATTCTGAAGGCATCATATACCTTATATGGGTATGTTCTTCTAACCCTTCCATCAAGTAGCTTGAAAATCTGCCAGGTTTGAGTGGGACATTTGAGGTTTGAGTGGGCTGCCATGGCAGCCGCTCTGCCACTTGGGTTATACAACCCAGATCTACTGGTGTTTCACGTCTCTGTGACAGATAGGGATTCTGTGCGGCATTTGACAGGCCTGCTCTAGGTGAATTACAACACGGACCTTTAAGATTTTAGAACAAAGCTATGCAACAAGGGCACTCCACATGAATTTGGTGTTGACTGACCTTCTGAAGCCATAAAGCTGGGTGTGCACAGAGCACTTCAACCTTAAGCAGAAGTAGTATATATTGAAATCAGGCCTGGCAAATCCCAAGGGCACAGCTAGGTAACATGAGCAAGTGGCTTACATTCCCATAGCTCCTATTCTTGCTGCATTGATTCTCTCTTCAAACTTCATCTGTGGTATTCTTAAAGAGAATAAATTCTTTTCTCCTGAGTTTTGTTAGGAAGTATAATGTCAAAGAATGTCTTAAGCTTTTTGAATATAAATTAGCTTTTTAAAATTTCCCAGCATCTCTATGAGATTATTACTATTAAAATTCCCATTTTAAGGATGAGGAAACTAAACAATTACATGCCAACAAATTAGATAACTTAGAAGGAAAGGATAAATTCCTTAGAAACTACAACTTATGAAGACTGAATTATAAAGTAACAGAAAACCTGAACAGACCAATAATGAGCAAGGAGATTGAATGAGTAATCAAAAACCTCCCAACAAATTAAAGTCCAGGACTTTTTTTTTTTTAAGATTTTATTTATTTATTTGACAGAGAGCAACACAGCGAGAGAGGGAACACAAGCAGAGGGAGTAGGAGAGGGAGAAGCAGGCTCCCTGCTGAGCAGGGAGCCCGATGCGGGGCTCGATCCCAGGACCCTGGGATCATGACCTGAGCCGAAGGCAAGACGCTTAACGACTGAGCCACCCAGGCACCCCAAAGTTCAGGACTTTTTAGCCCAGGACTATGACTTCTCTGGTAAATTCTACCAAACATTTAAAGAATTAGCACCAATCCTTCTCAAACTCTGCCCAAAAACCAAAGAGAAAGGAACACTTCCAAACTCATTTACGAGGCTAACATCAACCCTGATACCCAAGCCAGACAAGGCTGTTATTTTCTTTCCTTACAATGTTCACACTACAGGGCGGTTTTGAGAATTAAATAAGATAGGTGAAAGTGGATTATAAAATAATAATCACAAACATTAAGCTAATCTATAATAGTGATACCAGACATTATTCATCATATACTCAGTGAAAAAAAAAAAACTTGCAGAATGACATACAACATAGTCCCACTATGACAGATGTATGCAGATGTGTGTATAAGTCTGTACATTATATGTACATGTACATGTATGTGTACTTGTACATACATGTATAGACACATAAACAGAGGAAGAGACACCAAACTGACAAAAAGGATTTCCTCCCTAATGTTAAAATAAGAGTGCAAAATATATTTTCCTTATTTTTTTTAAAGATTTTATTTATTTATTTGAGAGAGAGAATGAGAGAGAGAGAGCACGAGAGGGAAGAGGGTCAGAGGGAGAAGCAGACCCCCCACTGAGCAGGGAGCCCGATGCGCGACTCAATCCCGGGACTCCAGAATCATGACCTGAGCCGAAGGCAGTCGCTTAACCAACTGAGCCACCCAGGCGCCCTATATTTTCCTTATTTACTTCTGGTTTTTGTAGAGGTTTTTTTTTCACATTAAATCAATACTGATCTTTATTAGTGTGTCACCTGTTTCCTGTATAAAAGTTCTTGAGGATGCAGGCTAGAGCCTACCTTCTTTAAACCTACCAGCCCCAACACAAAGCTGTATACTCCAGTGATGCTTAAAATGCAATAACCAGGCGCCTGGGTGGCTCAGTTGGTTAAGCATCGGCCTTCGGCTCAGGTCATGATCTCAGGGTCCTGGGATCGAGCCCCGCATTGGGGTCCCTGCTCAGTGGAGAATCTGTTTCTCCCTCTCCCTCTGCCCCTCCACCCCTGCTTATATGCACTCTCTCTCTATCTCTATCTCAAATAAATAAATAAATAATCTTTAAAATGCAATAACCATTTATAGCACACTTCACCCATGGAGAAGGTGAGCAGCAAACCATCCAGACTGTGGGGCTCTATCAACAAATGGGCCCAGCACAGTACCGGACTCAAGCTTCTCATGGCTCCCACCAGAGACCTCTGACCACTCTGGGTCCCAGCTCACTGTACCCACTCTAAAGGTTGGCCTTGAGTCCAATGAGCCCAGTCTATTGGGAAGAGTCGAAGAACACCAATTAGAAACAACTACTGCTCTAGAACTCTTCTGTTCCCTAACAAGTGAAGTAAACACATAATTGGCTACTGGGAAAGACCAGGAGAGGACTCATGGAATAACCCAAGTGTTCTAGAAAATTCCTAAATGACAGAGCAGAATAGAAACAGGTGAGAATTTGAAATATTGGCCAGACTGTCTGCTTCTGTCTTGAATGAAGTATAAATCTAAAAGAAAGGGAAAAAAAAACTTAAGAGAAAGGAGAGCTCTAGTCTTGACTTACTGAGCATCTCTCTCCCATTCTGGTACAGAGGCTGTGCTAGAGAAAAGGTCTCACACCACTGTACTTTTCTGATACTTGCCACCCTCTTAGCCAAAAAATAATTTCACTTGGCCCCAAAGCCTTCTACTCTTCAACCCTACCTTTCCTCTCATTCGAGAAAATAATTAAATGGAAAACAGGGAGGAAAGAAATGATATATCACACATGAATCCATATTCTTTGCCTTTATTAGACTCTGACTACACATCTGGAGATACCCATTAGAAAACAAGAATGGTAAACAAAGAACACACCAGTATGGAAGCAAATATTCTGAGTATACTCCTGAATTCTGTTATGAAGTAGGTGCAACCAGAAATAAAGAACCAAGCAGCTGACCCCAGAGGTAGCCCAAATTTCTACTTTATTTCATTAAAAACAAAAAGAGCAGTCACTCTCACTGGGCAACCTGCTTTACAACTAAAAAGAATAGTCCAGAGATAAATTTATACCACTATAAAAATGTCTACTTTTTTTTTTTTTTGCTGGATTCTGTTATTTTTTGGTTTATCTGTAGGTAGAGTAAAAGGAAGCTTTGAACAAACTAACCAGAAGAAAATATGCCAACAATCAAGTGGAGTGGATGGGGTAGGGGAGGGCTTATTTGAAGTTATTTTTATAAAGAAGAAAATCCTCACTGAATCAAAATTTCACTTATTTTCAAAGTGAAACCTATATGCAATAAAGCTAAAGGGAAAAAATGCTGTGTGCACATTTTAAATATGAACTATAAGCAGTGTTCTATTTATAACACTGTTCCATTCTCAATATATTTCTAATTCCAACCAGAATATTTACTACAAAAAAGAAGAATTTTTCTCACTAATGTTCAAAGGAACATTTAGTTCTTCTATGGACATTTACAAAATTAGATTAATAAGCACGAGGATTTATTTGCCTTCATGTTACTTTTCCCCACAAATACTGAGAAATTAAACTAAATGTCAGCAAGGGTCTGTTTCAAAGGAGAATATTCTAAGTGACTTCTGATGACAATTAAAACTGAAATTCAAGCAGCAAGAAAGGTCAGCATTTAATAGAAAAGTAAATTAATTATAATTACAAACTAGGAAAATATATTTTTTAAGTGGTTAATAGATTAACCTTCTGGAACCTTTCTAGAAATACATGAAGAAAAAAAATGATGAGCCCCATGGGTGACAGGTTTTGTTCATATTCCTTTTGTCTCATTTCTAATTCTTATTCCTTGGCTCACATTCCTTAGGTCATTGTTCTGCTGAGAATCTTTACCTGCCTTGAAACTATTATTGGGGAAAATGTAGGCCAATTTAATTTCATCAGCCTTTTTGAATAGTTCACAGATATGATACTTACCTACCACCGATGTTTCTCACAATGGTGGTTTGACTGTAAATTCAACATTTGGAAGGAAATACCAAGGCTTATTAAATAGTGAAACTGGAATCTTAAATCATACTGCCTAGATCTATAACTGCTTCATTAAAACTTGAATATCTCCTCTTCTCACCTATAAACTATCTGCATAGGGCAAGGGTAAAAATAAGTTTTGTTTCATCAGGGAGTATACAGCATTCAGACTGAAATCCACATGCTAATTAAAAGCAATATAGTTTCATCTGGTTTTGAAAAACACAGGTTTTAAAAAAAGACTTAAAAACTTCGTTCCTTTCTTCTGCGCCATAAGCAATCTCCCCTTTGCCCAGGGCCATTACCCCCTGACGCAGGCACCTGCTGAGTGTGTTTTAATGGCCCAAACCTGACCTCTGAAATTCCAGCCTCATGTATCCAACTGCTCCTTTAACATCACCACCTGGACATCTCAAAGACACTTCAAAGTCTGCATGTCCAATTAGATGTAGAGGGACCATCCCTCCCCACTCTAAGCTACCCCACACCAGTGTTCCCATGCTCAGTGACAATTGCCACCCATCTGGTTATACATTCCAGAAACAAGAGTCACCTTGACATCTACCTCTCTCAGCTATAACTCAGTCCTTTCCCCAAGAATGATCAATTTTGACTCCTAAATATTATTCCTATCAAGCCACTTTTCTTCACCTCCTCTGCCATCACCATCCTCGTCCAAACTACCAACAACTCTCATGAGGTAGGACTTTTTGCCTGGGTTATTCACAACTGGATTCCCAACACCTAGGACTGTGCTACCACATAGTTAGTGTTCAGTAAACACTTGCCAAATGAACAAACAGCCTCCTGCTACCACCTATCCCCATTCCCCATTCACTTTGTGAATTCTTACTCTTCCATTACTATGGAAGTCTTCTCTGGCTCCCGGACCACGCTATCCTGTTGTCTCATTTCAACATGTACTTCTCTGTGATAACACTCAGTCAGCAGTCATTTTTACAGGGATCCATCCCATCCTTTGACTCATGCCTGTGCCCAAGCCGCCATGCCCCTGCCCCAACTAGAGAGAAAATTCCATGAAAGCAGAAATGGGACATTTTTTTGTCAGCACTGTATCCTTAAACTCAGTTAAGAGCCTCCCATATAGTATACATTCAATAAAAAGCTACTGAGTCATTAACTTAAAAAATTCTGACATCATATTCATAAAGCAACGTCTCCTTTTATGCCCTGTTTATGACATCCTTCAAAGAAGAGTCTATTCTAAAGCATTGCCTTTAAAGTTCTTTACTGAACCATTTGCTGTATCTTGTCTGTTCTGGAAGCAAGCTACAGAGATGAGCATAGGAATTCATAGGGAACAGACAAAATCAAACACCTACTGGGATCTGACCCTTAGGGAAGTCTTTCTGTCCTAGGTAATGAGCCAGAGAGTTGCTATAGTCTGACTGTGTGTCTCCCCCCCCCCCCCACAAAATTCAAATGTTGAAAACCTAATGGTCCAAGGTGATAGTATTAGAAGGTGGGGCCTCTGGGATATGACTGGGTCATGATGGTGCAGCCCTCATGAATGGGATTCATACCCTTATAAAAAAGACCTAACGAAGCTCCCTTGCCATGAGAGGATACAATGAGAAGTCAGCGATCTCCAACCTGGAAGAAGGCCCCCAACCCAGCCATACTGGCACCCTGATCTTGGACTTTGAGCCTCCAGAATTATGAGAAAGAAGCCACCCAGTAAGTGGTATTTTGTTACAGCAGCCCAGACAAAGACAAGAAAAAAAAAGAGGAACACAATTATATTAAACCCATAGTCTAGAAATTATGTGAATGGAGGTATTGAGTTCATAAACTAGAAGAATATGAATCTAAGATTAAAACCTGAGCAGTACTAAAAATAAAACAGTATAGTAAAAATCAGAGCATCATAAAACTCTCAGACTATAAATGGGAAGCTAGGGAAAGAGTATAGGGTTGAGGGTAGTTGAAAAAGTGCTTTGGACTCTGTTTGCATGCCTCTCTCTATTTTCACTCCTGCCCCTGCCACCTGTACCTCCATAAATCCCTTGGACCTCAGCTGTTTGCCCAAATCCGACTCTACAGAAACCACAGAGGTTCCAGGTCCTCCAACCACTCCTCGACTCATACTACTCACCACATTATGGGACATGGGATCTGCTTCCCACTGGTTGCCCAGAGTAGCCCCTTACCCCAAATCCAAGGGTGAAGGTAAAACAATACCTCCATGGCGTAAACTTCAGCCTGGGAGACATAGAAAATGCAAAGTCATGCCCCTGAATGAGCACCAGGCCCAGAGAGAATTCTTTAAAGCCTGTCTAAAAGATAACTCACTTGATGAAGTTGTAGCCAGATCGGTAACACACCACCTTGCATGTGCTTTTCCTTCCTCCCATCTCCCTTTCCTATCCCCTCACCCTCACCGCCCTGGGATGCACTTCCCAATACAGCCTTCCATTTTGTTAGCTTTGCCTCAGGCTATGGTGTCTAGGAACCCCAGCTAAGAAACACAAAAGCACTGAAAATGAGATACCAATCTAAAACGATACTACTGCCACCACTTTTCTTCCTAATTGCAGTTAATGACCTCACCATCCATTTACTTCAACCCAAACCCTGGGAGTCAAACACGGTTTCTTCTCCTCCTTCTACCAGCACACCAAACCCACCTGCCAATTTTCCCCCCTAAGTAGTTCTTTAACTGTTTTCTCTCCTACTTACCCCCATACCATGTCTCCAATCCAGGTAGGAGCCCACTAAATGGTCTCTCTGCCTCAGTCTCATCCTCCCTTTTTATTTTAATTTCAGCGTAGTTAGCATACAGTGAAATTTCAGTTCTATAACATAGTGATTCAACAATTTTACATATTATTCAGTGCTCATCAAGATAAGTATACTCTTAATCTCCTTCACCTATTTCACCCCGCACCTACCTCCCTTCTGGAGACCATCAGATTGTTCTCTATAATTAAGAGTCTGTTTTTTGCTTTGTCTCTTTTTTTCCTTTGTTCATTTGTTTTGTTTCTTAAATCCCACATATGAATGAAATCATATGGTATTTGTCTTTCT